>NC_021160.2:7076103-7082713 GCF_000331145.2 Cicer arietinum | reverse complement strand
TATATATATATATATATATATTTTATCGATGGGAATTTGTTGATTCCATAAATAATTGAGATGTTTTAATCCGTCAAATAACTCAGTTTATATATTTCTTATCAACCGAACCAACACATGTTGATAGTATTGTTTATAAGTTATATAAATTAACATATAGACAATATTATCAATGTGAGTTGATTCAGTTAGTAAGAAGTTGACTCATACTCTACAATAATATAATATGAGTTCAAATATTCAATTCTCGTTGATAGTGTGAAAACTTTGTTATAAATTTTTTATTAAGTATATAAGTTATTATTCTTTAAACTTTGAGATTGATTCAGATTTTAATGAACTCTGAGACCAAATTCATATAAACTTTTATTTGTAAAAAATATATATAGATAAAACCACATCAAATATCCTTTAATTTAATTTAAAGTTTTAAATCTCTGTTTTTATTCATGTCAAATTAATTGTGCTTTCTATACTATCGAACTAACTTTTATTTTTATTTCATTTTTGTTAAAAATTTGTTACCAAAAGCCCTACTTAATTAAATATGCAATTATTCAAAAAAGTAAATTACATCTTCAAGTGAACAAAATAATATCTAAATTACATTAGAATGACAGTTAAATTAGTGTTTAACTGTGGTAATGAGTAGTGAAATATTATTTATCATACTGCCTCCGATTACTATTATAATAAAACATCAAATATTAATTATTATTATAAACAAAATTTAACTACTTTTGACCAATTTTATTATAATATACTCTTCGTTAAAAAAAACATTTAACGTAAATATTTAAATAATAAATTTAAATTTTATTTTACATAAAATCTAAAAATTAATTCAGCTTAACTAATTTTTCTACCGACCGGTCTGCATTAAACTTTCTTAACAGAAAGAGCCGATATCATATACTCATAGTTTTACCTATTTAAAATCATAAACCAGACACATAGGTAAATAGTATATAGTATGGCGTCAGTTGCTGATGCTGCTTCGAAAATGAAGAATGAATTGAGGAGTCATGAAGTCGCCATAGCCGAACTCAACGCCCTTCCTTCTTCCAGAGTCAGTCTTCTCATTTTCACTTTCACGCTATTCTCTCAATTCAATATATATACATACACAGGATTAGGTTTTTTTTTTTTTTTTTTTTTTTTTTACCAAATTATTTTTTTTATTTGAAACTTTCTTTACCATTCGAACTCAACGCCCTTCCTTCTTCCAGAGTCAGTCTTCTCATTTTCACTTTCACGCTATTCTCCCAATTCAATATATATACATAGGGTTAGGTTTTTTTTTATTCATAAGCTTTCTTGTCTTACCAATTTATTACTTGGATTTTAAACTCTAGGTTTTTAATGCTTAATTTTCCTTTCCTCTGTTCAGTTCAAACTTCAATCACTTTTTTGCTTTGGTTCAATCACAATTATTTTCGATATGCAGAAATAACTACTTTATTGGCTTAGTTTTTCTATTTCTTAGAAAGAAAACAAAAGTTATTTCTTTTGTTGTCAATCCGGCTTGAGTTGTAATTAATAAATAATAGCTAGTTCCTCTTAATGCTTGAGTTTGAGGAGGAGATTTTGAATTTTGAAAATCATTTGTATATTCAAAGAGAGAGCACTTTTTCTGTCAATAGATGATATGATTCTGAGTTATTATATTTACACTAGAATATCGTTCTTTGTTTAGCCTGGCATTAGTACAATGTAGAGTACAAATGCATAGCTATATACCAAAACAATGGATGTAGAGCAGATGCTACCATGGACCAACTTCTTATGTGTTCCACCATAAAAAGTCATTCGATCGATGATCGATGACACTCTTCGGAAGTAGTACAAGTCAAAAGTTCTCTAAGTTGTTATGGCTGAGACAATGATTCAATTGATGCCAGTCAAATAAAAATAAGGGAAGATGAATTTGTCCCTCAAAACTCAATTTGTTGAAACAACATCAATCAGATCACCGTTGTAGCAGTAAAGACAGGGAGAACTATTAACTTATACTTCTGAGGGTGTTGTCATAGTAGTGACTTTTAAGTACTAGTCCATGGTAGACCACCTATCAAAGTGGTCCACCATAGAATTTGTCTTAATATAGATAGTAGTTTATGGTTCTTCACTTGTGTGAAAAAGTTCTTATCAACTTATATATGTTTATCCATGTTTGAATAAATGGTGCGTGTCGGAGATGTGATAAATGGTTTTCCTCTGGGATCAAATTTGGTTTTGGTATATTTCATTATTTTATATCAAAGTTTACTTTATTTTCAAACCCTAGTTTGATTAGATGTGATACGGTGTAATTTTTGAGTTTAGGTTGAAAAGTTTACAATTATTTTACATCCAGAGGGGTTCTTCTAGAGTAAAAACATCCAAACATAATTCACCTCAAACTCAATTTTAATTGAATCAACCTCATTCAAAATTGCTTTGGGCAAACTTTGACCCAACTATGAAAAAGTTAAATGAGAGTTTCTGAAAAAATGAGCTACAAAAGCTAATATACTAGAAGCTATTTTCAAAAAAAGCTCAAAGTTATACCTTGGTTCTTTAATATATTCTTAACCACATGTGTTTGCGGAGTGGCTCTTGGATTGATTTATTTGAACTAATCTTCTGACATAAACACTTGATAAATTATTTGAGAGAGCTTATGACATGTCCTTAAACTATATTCAGCTTAATTCAATAAGCTCTCCAGGATTGCTTATAAAAACAACTTATCACTTATTATATGCAAACAATTTGATTTGATTTTATCATTTATTATAGAAATATCTTATACATAAGTGCTTATGTTTTAAGCTTTTAATTAAGTTATCTATCCAAATGGGACCTGAGTAAATGATAAAACTAGTAGCAGGACCTTCCTGATCATTGTTCATGTGTACATGTTTACACTTCCCATTATTTTGTTATGCTATTATTCTTTCTCCTTGCTTATTACAACAACTTATCACTTATTATATGCAAAAAAAGAAGGGATTCCCTTAGTTTTACCGTGTTATTACTCCAATTCTTTCTTGACAAAGGAAGAGGAATCTCTGTAATAATTGTGTATAGGATTGACAAGAATCATAAAAAACTTAATTTTCTTGCTGTAGACTGTCTATCAGAGAAATGGAAACTTGTTTTTTCGCACATCTATCCAAACGGCAACAAGCATGGAGCAGAGTAAGATTTCTTCACCTTTTACATTCTTTTCATTTTCCCGTTTAGAAGAAAAGAAACATGTCCTTTAAGGTGCCAAACAGTTCTGCTAACATTTTCTCCCTAAAATTTGGGCTGGGCAGAACAACTTGATTCAGCCAAAGCCAAGCTAAAGAATCTGAATTCTTCGTCGTAGTCATATGCTAGAACTTTGGTGGTTCAGTAGAAATGCTGCATTTTCCTGTGAGATGAGGGCGATAAGAACATGTTATATGTTATCACTTGGAGACTTCATTTTCTAAAGAGCTGTTACGTCCTAGATACTCTAAATTACATAAAATGCATTCACTCCAATGATACTGTTCTCGGTTGCAAAATAAACGTCTCATGAATACATCAAAATACTTAACCAACCTTTATGAATTTTGTTCTTCATGATGGTTTATTTTAATTTGTAGTTTGTTTTTTGATTGCTTGCTTGACATTTTATCATTGTTGTGTAATTTATGAAACATATGTAGCTTTGTCCATTTCAATAGAAAATTGTTCACCCCGCCCCAATACATACATACAATAATTATATAAATGTCATTTTATATTTTATTAAATAGTTTAGTATATAATTTGAAAAACGTGACGACCCTAGTACATTGAGAAAAGGAGGTCCAAGGTTTAAAATTTTAACATTTTTAGCACCGAAAATGTCTAGAATATTTTATTCTTAATCATCACTCATTTTAAATTAATTAACGGTTAAAGATTCCTTTATGAGTAGAGATTCTCTCTTAAAAGAAATGGTTATCTTTTTTTGTTTTGTTTTTAAACTAGATAATAAATACAACTGTAATTAATTTATACAATTCTTGAATTGGAATCTGATAGCAAACTTTCAACTCAACATCTCTGGTATTTCTAATGTCCAATAAATGTTACAAATTTTAAGAATGTTTGCCTTTACATAACTTATATATCTATAAATTATAGTAATAGGCATCTCTGTTATTTCAAAAGTGGATCCTACTTGCGTATTGAAAGAAATTTCTCGTACCTCTATGATCAATCTTTTTATAAAGCATGTCAACCAAATTACTTTTTTCATCCAAACATAAGGATATTTTGAATCTTTTTAGTTATTTTCACTGAAACACTCAAATGTATTGTAGGCTTGACTTTTAATACAATTGATAAAACTGTATTCAGAAAGTTGGCTTTTGTACTCCTCAATTAATCCTGTACCCCCTCATTTAATTTTTAAATGTCCAAACTATCCTGATAAAACTGTAAAAGTTTAAAAGAATTTTTTTTACCGGAAATTTCATAATGAATGAAATTTCCGGTAGTTATAAATGAATACCGAATATTATTTATAAATTAATTAATAAAATAAATTATATTAATAATAATAATAACAATAAAGTAAAGTAAATTATATTATTAAAACTTTATATATTTTTTTAAATATTTTTATTATTATTTTTTAATTATATTAACAATACTTTTATTAATTTTTTTATTAGATCGGAATAAAAATAGGAGAGAGTTGTTAAGAAAATAAGTTGTTATTTTATAAAATATTCGCAATAAAAATAGGAGTGAGTTGTTAAGAAAATATGTTGTTATTTTATAGGCAAAATATTAGGGACACGTTTTGTTTGTGGCACATTTAGTCAACTATTTGATTTTAGGATGAATGTTTGTGGCAAAATATTAGGGACACGTTTGTTTGTGGCAAAATTTTAGGATGTATTTTAATAATATAATTTACTTTACTTTATTATTATTATTACTTTTATTATTATTATTATTATTAATATAATTTATTTTATTAATTAATTTATAAATAATATTCGGTATTCATTTATAACTACTTCCGATATTCATTTATAAACGAGGGGATACAAAATTAATTGAGGGGTACAAAAGCCAACTTTTCTGTATTGATTCATCTATTAAAACTTCACATTTCATAATGTATGTAAATTGCATGGGCTTTAATTCTATTGTCCCTTCTTGATTCACTTTTAATAACATATTTTGAAATGAAAACAAAACACTAGGCTTTGGTGATAATGTGTATTCATCCAGACACATAACATATTTCTCATATGTTTGTTCATAGTTCCTTCTACTAGACCTAACCATCATTCGTAGGTTTATATACACTGAGTTGTTGTTAAGCCCTCCAAAAAAATGGTAATTTTCGGAAATGAAGTTTCTAGTAGTTAAAAAATTAAATAAAAATACTAGCGTGATTTTAGTAGTATTTTTTGTATTTATGAATAAAATTGATGGGATTGATGGGTTAGATGAACAATCAATCTTATATAAATTTTAGTTGATAGAATATAATAACTAAAAAAAGTAGGTGCAATGCTAACCCTTCTCTAATTATTTTTTTTTTACTGAATGCCCTCTAAAATAATAATACTAGTAGACTAAAAGTATTTTCATCAATCAAGCAACAACCATGTTGAATATTTAATTTAGCCATGCTAAAGTCCTTATACCAATAATTGAGATCACGTGTCAGCAAATATTGCCGTGTATGTAGTGGTCTGTTATTTAATTAACTAGACTGTAACCCGTGCGTCCGCACGGAAATAACGATTTTAATAAATAAATAGTTATATTATATATATATATATATATATATATCAAATTTTATAAATTTTATTGACATTAAAAAAAATAAGTTGACTTAAAAAAAATAATTTACAATAAAAAAATTAAAAAAATCTAATTTTAACTTAACTTAAAAACTACTTTTTTATAGACTCAATGTTATTAATAAAAAGTATGACTCTAACACCATTCTTTAATCTTACTCAGATGCCTTATTTTTGAATTCTACACATAATCTTTTTTCTTTCCAAAAAACTTATTATAAAGCAATACTTTTAATTTTAAACAAATAAAAATAATAATTATTAAAAAAATTAAATTAAATAATTAGATTAAATGAAATAAATTTTTTAAAATAATGGACACGGACATATATAAAATATGTAAATTAGTAAATGTAAAGATGAGTAAGTAACTTAATAATGAATTTTTATTTTTATTATTCAAAATATGTTATTTATATGAAATACATGACATTTAAGAATTAATATAAATTTTGCTGTATCAAGTGGCAAAATATATTTCATTTTAGTACTACTCACAAAATACTAAAGAAAAATAATTTTCCTATTACAAACAAAAAATTACAATACACATAAAAATTATCAGTATCTTTTATCTTTGAATTTGTATATTAGTCTTCATTAATCTTTCAGGAATCCTTTGAATATAAAATGTATAGTATAGTAGTTTTTAAATTTGATAAAATAGTGTTTGAAGTTTGAAAAATCACTACTTTCAATGAATCGATGAAATGAATTGTTTTTTTAATTTATACATAAATTTTATATTTTCTTAAATAAATTATTATTTTTCTCTTCAATATTCT
>NC_021160.2:7009075-7075638 GCF_000331145.2 Cicer arietinum | reverse complement strand
CATAAATTTTTTAATTAAATTAATTTGAAGCGGTAGTTGATAAAGTAGTGTTTAAAAAACACTTACCTTCAAAAAACTGTCAAGTAGTCGTGGTGTATTGTATTTTATTTTTAATTTTTTAATTGGCCATAAATTATTTAATTAAATTAATTTGAAGCGGTGTGGTTGATAAAGTAGTGTTTAAAAAACACTTACCTTCAAAAAACTGTCAAGTAGTCGTGGTGTATCGTATTTTATTTTTAATTTTTTAATTGGCTATAAATTTTTTAATTAAATTAATTTGAAGCGGTAGTTGATAAAGTAGTGTTTAAAAAACAGTTACCTTCAAAAAATGTCAGTCGTGGTGTATTGTATTTTATTTTTAATAAAATCTTTTATTTTTTTGGCCATTGACGTCTCAACGGACACATGTATAAGGTCGTGTAATTGAAGTTTAATTTTATTATTAAAAAATAAAATCTGCACGATGAAGTATTATTTCTATTAATAGAAACTTAATATATTCCTAACACTCTATTTGGCTGACACGTGGCAAACTTGCCATATTATCATCTTTGATAGAATATAATAACTAAAAAAAGTAGGTGCAATGCTAACCCTTCTCTAATTATTTTTTTTTTACTGAATGCCCTCTAAAATAATAATACTAGTAGACTAAAAGTATTTTCATCAATCAAGCAACAACCATGTTGAATATTTAATTTAGCCATGCTAAAGTCCTTATACCAATAATTGAGATCACGTGTCAGCAAATATTGCCGTGTATGTAGTGGTCTGTTATTTAATTAATGCTCCCATATATAACATGCATCAAACAATTAACAAAACGGTTAGAAAAGATAAATAATATTTTCCATGATAGTATTCTTTGTTTTTTTATCAAAAAGATATGTTACATTCTTAAATATTTTTACAATTATTGCATGTCCAATAGAATACAATGAATTGTACCAAAATACAAAATAATCTACGAATATCATGTTGGATCCACTTATTTAATATTATATATTATTATAAATATTTTTAGAATATATAAATGTCTCGGGATGGGCAAAACCATAGTCCGCAACAAACACATATTCTATTTGCGTCTATTTTTTCTTTCTCATAAAAAACTAGTGATTTTTTGTCCATAAGTGTGTCGTTTTTAGTCTTATTCTTTTATTTAAATAAATAATTTTTATATAGATTTTATGTCTTTGTGTCATTTTTAGTTTAAATGTAACGTATAATTTTCAGAGTTTAAATATCTTTTTTAGTGTTTATTTTATTTATAGATACTTTTTAGTAAAATAAATACTTTTAAAGATAATTAAAAAACTTCAGCCAAAAATAATAAAAATTAGAAGTTTGTTTAAGATTTAAAATAAACTTAAAAGTAAAAAGTAATCGAATTATAAAAATATTCTAAAATCCAAAATAATTGTTTTTTTTTTTTGACTCATTGAATCCAAAATAACGGAAGCAATTTAAGTAGGTTTACGACAAATAATTTATTAAATTGAGGAGAAATTTTTACCTTTCTTAAAGTATTTTAAATGTCACTCTTATATTTTTTTAATTTTTAAAATGTATTTATTTTTTTTGTATTTACTAAAATAATTGCGTATGATATTTTTTTGTTACAGTTACATCTCTATCTATTATTTATCAAAAAGACATTAAAATACACACTTTGATTGTGCTGCTAAAAATACAGTCATACATTTTAAAATTTAAAATGTTAAATGTATAGTCGTACCTCTACAAGTTAAAACAAAAAACTTTTAATCGTATCATATAGTAAATGATATAAATAGATGTTAGTGTGGCAAAATAATTGTTCGATAAAGTTTTTTTAGTGAGTATTTCAAAATTAGAGGGATTGTAGGTGTCATTTAAATAGAATTCATGGGATCAATTTCTTCGAGTTCTAATGAATACAATGAATGCGAAAAAATAATATAATATATTTTTATAATTATAAATAAATGTATATTAATTTTTCATTTTCATAAAAACTCTAAAATAGTCAATTTTCTATACAATGTCAAAATAAATTGAAATGTTTTTACAAAAGATTTTAAATATTTTAAAAGAAATATTCAATATCATACTATCTTGTATTTAGGATTTGAATCCTATTCATTTTTCAAAGGAGATGTATAATTCTATTTGGAGGAGAAATACATAAATGAAATATTGCTGGTGAGATTATTTTTAAAATATATTAGAAAGTAAATTCAACCAATATTTTACCTGTGTTTATATCTCAATTTGAGCTCTTCATATTTCAATAATTTGTAAGTTACTCATTGTATTTGTAAATTAATTTTCAAAATCTACTATTAAATTACCAAATCAAGATTTACCAAAAATAGTAATGAATCAAGCCAACACAATTTTGGTCATGTTTCTGATATAGAATAATAGACATTTTTTTTTACAAAGGTAAGAATAATAGACATCGGTGGTTCTCTAAAGGACAAAATAGTAAACGTACGAATATTCTAATAATTTTTATTTATTGGATTTGTTAGCAGTTTTAATTTTTAATTTTTATTAATTTGTATAGTTTTTATTTTAAAATTCGACAGTTTTAATATTTTTTTAAATTTTTAAATTAAAAATAGTGATTTAATATATTTTAAATGATATACGATCTAACGATGTAAAACCATCTTAGATGTATTTATTGTTTATATGTTATTAGTTAAATTACAAAAATAAATAATTTTAAAAGTTTAAACTTAAATTTTTGGAGAACTTTATTACACTTTGATGAATATTAATATTTAACATTGTTGTAACATATATTATATGATTTAAAATATATTAAATTATTATTTTTAATTAAATAAGTCAAAAAAAATCAAAATTATTAAATTTGAAATTAAAAATATAAATTTTATAAATCGATATAAATAAGATACTAAAAACACTACTAAAAATAAAGTGAGTAATAATACCTTTTTTTTTTAAGGAGAGTAATAATAATTTTATAAAAATACAATACTTAAGTATTTTTTTAACAGGGTACTTAATTAAGTGGACAAACATTACAGTTATGACATTTTTTTATCTATAATTCCTGTCCTCGTAATGATATCACAACAATCAAAAGAATAATAGATTTATCATTATACTTATAAGATTCTACAATTTTCGGTGTTATTTTCTTTAATATTATTTTAAAATACATAATAAATTTTATCATAATTAGTTTATACTGTAAAATTTTAGATTCCAATTAGAATTTAAAAACTAATAGTCTTTATTTAACCTTTGACATATGAAATACGATTTTAGTGTAAATTTTTCTTAAATAGTATAATTTATTTTCCACTAAAAAAATATGAATATTAAAACTAAATATTTTAAATAATTATTATTAATTATTATTAATTATTATTAATTTAAGCTTATTTTTTATTCTTCTATTTTATCACATTCAGAAAAACAATTCTTATATTATAATATCAAACTTTTTGGTATATCAATTATCATATTTGATGTAGTTTTTATTTCGACATAGAATTTTTAGCCTTGTAATTATGATTTTGTCCCCAAAAATAAATATTATTGTCCCAATTATATATATAAAAATAGAGTTAATGATAGAAACTTATAAAAATAAAAGCTAATGATGGAAAAAATACGAGTTTAACTGTAGATTTAGTCTCTTATTTTTATTTGTTTAAAAAATTGATCGTTTTTATTTTAAACTCCATCCATTTTTATTCCTCACTTAATTTTTGAATGCAAAAATAGTGTATAATATATTTTTAAATGATGTGATATATGATATGATGATATAGAATCGTGTGGATGGATTGATTGTTTATATGTTATTAACTACATTACAAAAAATAATAATTTTGAAAGTTGAAAATTAAATTTTTAAGAGATTTTATTTGCAATATCAAAAGTATTGATCAATTTACCTCAATAGATATTTATTTCCTAAAAATATAATAGAAAATATTAAAATTAAAATATTTTAATATAAATGCATCAATTTCGTGAACGTTTGAAAGTAAAAATAAATACAATTAAACAAAAAATATAAAATATTGACAAAATATAATAATATATAATTATAGATGTGACACGTTCAAATTTCTTTTGTTTAGTCTCGAAATATAAGACATTATTAATCATATCATAAAAATTAAAAAAAATGATAATATTATTAATTTTCTTGACAGAGACAATATTATTAAATTTATTAATAATTAATATTATTTTTATATTTTTATCATTTAAAAGAGAGAATTAGTTAATAATTTTATTAAAGTATTTAATATTAGTTGCAAAAAAAATTATTACTTAAATACATGTTAGTAAAAAATTATTAATCTTATTAAAAATTAAAAAAAAAATATTAAAAAGAAATAACACCGATTTTTTCGTTGGTTGCCAGTTTGTTTACCAACAAACTTGATTATTGTGAGACCTAATGTAAGTTTTTAAATTTGCACAATTGAAATAAATAAATGCAATAGAGTAAGATTTATTTTAGTATTTAAAAATAAAACACGGTGTCACAATAATTCTTAGAAGAAAAGAAATTATTTTAAAGTCTTATTAGTATTCTATGCTATGTTTTCATCTAGTCCTTCCAAGTTCCAAGTGTCCTCCACGTGCTAATAAGTAACCTACAATCTTCTTCTTTTTCCCATTTCTCTCTTCCCCCTCCACCATCCTCACCCTTTCTTTCACCTCCATAAACATAACACCACACAAAAATTTACCATTTTCTTTTACATCATATGGTATCTTTTAGAGTTATAATCAATATTACTTTATCAAAACAATAATATAATAAAGAAGCCTCTTTTGACCACATTTAAACCTTGAATGCTATAGACTTGCAACAAAATGGATCCCTATTTGGTATGTTTATAGTTGATAAAACATTACCAAACAAGTGAAGAATTGAACACCCTTTTGTCTAAAAACTAATTAGATTTCGAATTCCCCCAATATGCAAAGTATTTTACATTTCAAGTTTATGAATGTTAAATCACTACATATGAAGGCATGTAAAGTTGAAGATTGTGACTAATCTTGAGACTATATCCTCTCTGAGATACATGGATGACATTGAGGGAAAGAAAAGAGGGTTTCAACTTGGTTTCATTTTCCCTATGTCATTTTGGTTTCTATGATATCACAATGAGGCAAAAATACGTCAAATCATGGTTTCATTTCTCTATATATTTTGGTCCCATGCACATTACAATTAGGTGAAGATATATCAAATCATGTATCACATAATTTTGATGTATAAAAATACGTGATACTTCATTACAACTAACAGAAAATAAAAAATTTACAATGATTGACGAAAATATAATTCAAAAATTTTAAAATGTTTTATTCTGAATGTCAGTTTCAAAAAATAATGAGTAAATTATTTCCAAGATAATATAATAATAGAAAACAACATAAACCCACTTAAGATAACAATATTAGACAGAGTCAGAATTGTGAAATGAATTAATGTATGAAAGTGCGTGCAATTTCAAGTAGAGATGACGTTAACATAATTGTTAGCATTTTCCATAAAAAAAGTAAAAGTAGCGTTAGTGAGTGACGGCATTGTGAACGCAAGCAAACCCCAGCTTGGTACGCTGACGTCATCTATTTCATCATCCAAATCCCCTAACTCACACCACCGTCATCGTCATCATCATCTCTCTCTCTTTCTCTCTCTAACTTTCTCTCTCTACAAACAATATACGAAACTTCCACGATGCTCTGATGTCATCTCATCATCTTCCTATTCATTTCTCTTCTTCCAATTTCATCCTTTTGACTTCCCTCTTTCTCTCTCGTTTTCCATGCTTCTTTCAAACTTCCAACCTTTTTCTCATTTTCATCGATCTCATCAAAAATATTCACTCTTTTGTTTTCTACCCTCGGGTTTCAAAATTTTTTTATTTTTATTTTGAATTTCTTTTCTTCAATTTTGGATCAATTTTCTGTTTGGTTTGATTATGCTGTTTTGGTGGCTCTGGAAATTTAAACAACCACCTTCTTCTTCTTCTTCTTCTTCTTCATTTTCATCTTTTTTTTTTTTAATTTTTTTTTTACAGAATTTGTAGATATACCAATTAATCTAAGAGCTTATAGGTTTTGTAATAGAGAAAAAGTTAAGGACTTTTTAGTTTTTTTTCTTCTTTGTTTTGTATGTTATATGGAACTTTGTCTTGGAATTTGGTGAGATGTTGCATCATGTCATGTGTTTTGTGATGTAAGATATTTGCATTAAACACTTGTTCAAATTGGTGTTTATCATTTACATAGATACTAGTTTCTATATATAGAATTGCTTTTGTTTTTAGTATTTTATCTCATTAGTAAAGGATTTTAGGATTCTATATAAGAGAAAACTTTTATATCAGAAGATTATGTTATGTAGGTTCACATAGATTCTCAATTTCATAATAAATGGCTAATAATTCATCTGAACCCTCATCATCTTTAAGCTTTACATCATCTTCACCTTTATCAAATGGCTCAATTACTCATAACATATGCTCTTCTAATGCCTCAGATCACTGTCGAAATCTCGAGGTTATTAGTTTGAGTAAGCTTAGCTCTAATTTAGAACAGCTTTTGATTGATTCTGATAATGATTATAGCGATGCCGAAATTGTTGTGGAGGGTATTCTGGTTAGAGTTCATCGATGTGTTTTAGCTTCTAGGAGTAAGTTTTTCCATGAATTGTTCAAGAGAGGTAAAGATAAAGGATCATCAAAGAATGAAGGAAAATTGAAGTATTGTTTGAGTGATTTGTTGCCTTATGGCAAAGTTGGATATGAAGCTTTTATCATATTTTTGAGTTATGTTTATAGTGGTAAACTCAAACCCTCTCCAATGGAGGTTTCTACATGTGTTGATAATGTTTGTGCTCATGATGCTTGTGGACCTGCAATTAACTTTGCTGTGGAGGTGATGTATGCTTCTTCCATTTTTCAAATACCAGAGTTGGTTTCACTTTTTCAGGTAAACATTCTATTTTTGATTACATAAAGAAACAACACATTATTTATGTTGGAATCATGCTTATGAGTTGGTTGCAATTGCGGCTGCGTCAACCGCATTTGCCCTCATTTTAGTGCAATATAAAGGTCCATAGCAGAATTGCATCCTCAATTTAAAATCATGGTTGGATTGGAATATCATGTATTATGCTCTCTAGCTTTAGGAATTCTGTCAATTTCTAACTAAATTATGAACCATTGTAACAATATTTTGGGAAAAATTGATTTTCATGAAGCTTCTACCTACCTGAACCCTTTTAAGATTTTAACCGTTACTTGACTTCCACTTTGAACATTTTTCTGTGTGTCATTATGTCATTTATCTACATTCTGAAATATTAGTTTAAATTTTAGAATAAATAAGTGTTGATTAGGCCATTGGCATGTTTCATGACAAGATGGTTTGTTGATCTATGAAGGACTGACACTTGCACCTTGATGCCGGTAATAATTTAAGAAAGTGGAGTAATTGAGTATTTGAATGTAATCTTATTGCCGTATCAGACAATGGCACACATTACACTTCAGATGTTAGTGCTATATATAGTATATGATGATTCAGAACATGGGAGGAGGTTCATATATCCAGCAAGTAGTAGTGCTCAAATGACCAATATAAATGCCTTCCTTTTCCAAAACAAAATCTTAGCAAGTAGTAGTTCTCCAATATAAATTATTTCATTTTTTAAAACAAAATCTATACTTATGCATTGGTTGATTCTGATGGAGTTTGAAATTGAACTCTATGATTAAAATATATATACTGCATCTTATTTTGTGTATGTTTGGGGAAATTGCAAATTAATTTCACATCTAAGTTACTAGCCATATTGTGTCTGATCAAGGAACTAAGTAACACTTCGAATTTTGCAGCGACGTCTTCTTAACTTTGTAGGGAAGGCTCTTGTGGAAGATGTCATCCCAATCCTTATGGTTGCTTTCCATTGTCAATTGAGTCAACTTGTTGCACTATGTGTTGACAGGGTGGCACGATCAGACCTCAACCAGATCTCGATCGAGAAAGAGCTACCTTGTGAGCTCTCAGAAAAAGTTAAATTGCTCCGCCGTGACCTTCAGCAACAGGACAGTGAAAACTATGCTCCTGTTGTGGATGCTTTGTCTCTCAAACGAATCACGAGAATACACAAAGCATTGGACTCGGATGATGTCGAGCTTGTTAAACTTCTTTTAAATGAGTCGGACATTACTTTAGACGAAGCCGGTGCTCTCCATTACGCAGCAGCCTACTGCGACCCCAAGGTCGTTTCCGAAGTACTTGGGTTGGGTATGGCTAATGTCAATCTTCGGAATTCTCGAGGGTACACAGTGCTTCACGTTGCTGCCATGCGTAAGGAGCCTTCGATTATAGTATCGCTTCTTACAAATGGGGCTTGTGCATCGGATTTGACATTCGACGGTCAGAGTGCTGTTAGTATTTGTAGGAGGTTGACAAGGCCGAAAGATTATCACCCAAAAACCGAACAAGGGAAAGAAACAAACAAAGACAGGATATGCATTGATGTTCTCCAAAGAGAAATGCGAAGGAATCCTTTGGCTGGAGATCTCTCTGTGTCTTCCCAAACAGTGGCTGATGATCTCCACATGAAGCTTTTGTACCTTGAGAACAGAGGTATGATGTCATGGATGATATTCCTTTAACTTATTTTGCCTGTGTTCTATATATTGCTGTCCTGGATCCAGCATAGTGGATCTCAAAAAACATTTTTTCATTTTAAGGCCTGTTTTATCACAGTGGCTCAGTGTAATTTTTCCAATCAAACACGCACTTGATGTTGGTTATTTGATTCTCTTAATAAATCTTGATGGTTGGCTTCTTTTTGAATGTTATGTTATATTCAACTCTAGTGGCATTTGCAAGATTATTCTTCCCTTTGGAAGCCAAACTAGCTATGGACATTGCACGTGCGGAGACAACATCCGAGTTTGCTGGTCTTTCAACATCTAAAGGTTCAAATGGAAACTTAATGGAGGTTGATCTCAATGAAACTCCCCTAATGCAAAACAAGAGACTTATTTCTAGGATGGAAGCTCTAATGAAAACAGGTAATTGCACTCTTTATTATTTAGTAATATGTCTCTTTCAAAGATGAAAAATCACAGGTCTCTATAATGCATTCTCTAATGTTTATTTTATCAGTGTAAATGGAAATAGGAAACACCTGAAGTAACAAAAATACAATGCAAAATCACTACACATATTTCTCAAGCTAGTTAGTTTATCATTACAATTCTAAAACATACTATATTTCATGTTCTTATTTATGGCAGTCGAGATGGGGCATCGATACTTTCCTCATTGCTCCGAAGTGCTCGATAAGTTTATGGAGGATGACCTACCAGACTTGTTTTACCTCGAGAAGGGAACTCAAGAAGAGCAACGAGTGAAGCGAACACGATTCATCGAGCTTAAAGAGGACGTCAATAAGGCTTTCAACAAGGATAAAGCCGAGTTTAGTCACTCTGGAATTTCATCTTCATCATCCTCATCATCCTTTAGAGAATCTGTACATTACAAGGCTAGAAAATGTGTTATCAAAACTTAAGTTTCTTTCTTCATCACTTACATATATAGTGCAATTTTTTTATAGGTATATGACTCACCAACTCATCTATAAAATTGTAAAATCCCTTGCTTAAATAATTTTCTATCTCCTAACTTTCGTTGTCAAATTAAACTATAAAAATATGAAACACAGATAAATTATAAGATATACCATTAATTAATTTCATAATGTGTTAGTAATTTTTATTGTATTTAGGTTTAATTGCAGTTTTAGTGTTACTATTTTTATTAATTTATAAAATTGATTTCTATATTTTAAAAGTTGACAGTTTTTGTCTTTCTTTAATTTTTTAATTAAAAAATAATGATGTATAATACTTTAAATAATGTGACATATGAAAGAATGATTAACATCTATAAAATTGGAATAAAACGTCATAAATTTTAGATTCAAATTTTATAATTTTTTTTTATATTTTTAATTTAATTAATAACATATAAATAATAAATGTTTTTAGATGATTCTATATCATAGAATTGTATGTTAAATCATTAAAAATATGTTAAATTGATATTTTTTAATTTATAAATTTAAGGGAGTGACCAAAATTTAAAATAAGAAAATCAATTCCGTGAATTGGTAATAATAAAGAGACCAAAATTGCAATTAAACCTTTAAAATAAATAATTTTAAATTTTAAAATAATTTTTATAAAGTAAAGTAAATATTGTTAAAATAACTTATTTATTATAATTAAAATAGATAAATTAGCTAACTAAATCAAAAATATATTTAATTAATAAATAATTTATTTATTGTAATTTTAAATCATTTATAAATAAAATAAAATAGTTACTATATTAAATTAAATTATTTTAATTTAAAATAAATAAATAAAAATATATATCAGATTGATAATTTTTTAAATTAATAAAAAAATAAAGTTAACTGCATAAATTGTGATTGAACATAAACATAAATATTTAAAAATGGAGGACAATATCTTTCTTCAGCTCGTCTTCCTTTGGGCATTAGAAGATGCCCCACAACCTGACTCGTGCTAATCTTCTCCAAAATATTTGCTTTTCATTTAAAACATTCTACATAATTTCCAAAGCATTAGAAAATGCTATTCGAACATTCTCTCTTGATTTATATTATTTTGTTTTTGTCAAGAACCAACATTGATTTTTTTGTTTGATAATTATGTTTCGCATGATCGAAGTCAGTTAAGGCAGGTGTGCACCCACGTTAATTAGATGCCACAGTAGCCCATGCTCCTTAATTTTTTTTTAAAGTTAAACAAGACACTTAATAATAAATCAATTAATCTGTTTCACCTTGGATGGGACCTAATATAGAAAGTTGTATACTTTTAGTGATAAAATTAAGATACACTAACATGGTAAATCTCTTGTGTTATTTTGACACCATTGTGGTTATAAATTGCCCCCACAAATAAATTTGTTTGTGTCCACCCTTGACTTAAGGATGAAATGAATTGGTCTTATTTTGAATTTGAATCTTGATTGAAATAATTATGGATTAGATTTTATTTACTTCTTAGTCAAATTTTAAATTATTAATTTTTTTTTCTTGAACAAAAACATTGAAACAAAAAAGGGACAAAATGAGCCTTTTGTTCATAAGTTCTCTAGAAGTATTGCGCCTTATCTCTCAAAGAATTGTCACATTTTGATTTATTTCACAAATTAAGAAAATATTATAAATAAAATAATTAAAGATAATAGTAGTTTTATAAAATTATCCTTATTAATCATATATCATGATTATACATGTTTGAGAGTGATCCACGTAAATATTAATTAGATGATAAAACTGGTAAAGAAAATTTAAATGACATTGAAAATAATAAGTAACAATCTTTTCTCAAAGTCATGGTTTGTTTGTTTCAATAGATGGAATAGAAAGAGATGAGTTTTAATGGAGAGGAGGGGAGGGAGAAAAGGTGAAAATATGTTTGGTTTAAAAATGGGGAGGGGAAGAGAGAGATTTTTAATATTGTGTTTGATTAAAGGGAAGAAATTTTAAATGATTTTTAATTTATATTGATCCTCTATTTTCCTTTGAAAATGGAAGAAGAACAAAATTATTTTACAAGAAGTTTTTCTCTTCTCTTCTATTAAAATTTGAATCAAATACAATATTTAAATATATTTTCTCCTCCTCTCCCTTTCCAAACTTATCCAACCAAACACACTTTTAGGAATGGTTTAATTCAATGAATGTCAAGAGAAAGCATGTAAATGATATATGGCTCATTCAGAATTGTTGGCAGAAAAATGAACAACAAATTATTTAAGAAAATTAATGTTGTAGAGACCAAACTTTTTTTTTCTTCTTTTTATCTTGCATTCTTTTTTAATTATTATCAAAATTTTAATTGAAACTGATAGTCTACTAGTGCTCTCGCACTCCTCCAGACCCCAACAAAGAGTGCTTTTATTTTTCTTAGAATTAAATTAAATTTCACAATATTTTTCATAAATTAAAATGTGTCTTTAAATTGACAGTTAAAGAAAAACAATTGATTATCTTATTCGACTCGAGGAAGTAGTCGCTATAGCTTTTCAAAGATGATACTCAGTTTGCAACAAAATAAACTAGTGTCTAACTCGTGCGTCGCACGAAAACAAACGGACGATCTTAATAAATAAATTGTTACAAAAATAATTTATAATTCATAAATTTTATTGACATTAAATACATAACTTGACTTACAAAAATAATTTACAATGAAAAAAATAAAAAAAATCTAATCATAACCTAACTTAAAAACTACTTTCTTACACGAACAATGTTACTGATCAAAAGCATGACTGCAACACCACTCTTTAATCTTGATGATGCCTTATTTTTTTTGTTCTCCAAAGAATCTTTTTTTTCTTTCCAAAAAAACTTATTATAAAACAATACTTTTAATTTTAAACAAATAAAAACAATAATTATTAATATTGATCTCAATGAAACTCCCCTAATGCAAAACAAGAGACTTATTTCTAGGATGGAAGCTCTAATGAAAACAGGTAATTGCACTCTTTATTATTTAGTAATATGTCTCTTTCAAAGATGAAAAATCACAGGTCTCTATAATGCATTCTCTAATGTTTATTTTATCAGTGTAAATGGAAATAGGAAACACCTGAAGTAACAAAAATACAATGCAAAATCACTACACATATTTCTCAAGCTAGTTAGTTTATCATTACAATTCTAAAACATACTATCTTTCATGTTCTTATTTATGGCAGTCGAGATGGGGCGTCGATACTTTCCTCATTGCTCCGAAGTGCTCGATAAGTTCATGGAGGATGACCTACCAGACTTGTTTTACCTCGAGAAGGGAACTCAAGAAGAGCAACGAGTGAAGCGAACGCGATTCATCGAGCTTAAAGAGGACGTCAATAAGGCTTTCAACAAGGATAAAGCCGAGTTTAGTCACTCTGGAATTTCATCTTCATCATCCTCATCATCCTTTAGAGAATCTGTACATTACAAGGCTAGAAAAATGTGACATCAAAACTTAAGTTTCTTTCTTCATCACTTACATATATAGTGCAATTTTTTATAGGTATATGACTCGCCAACTCATCTATAAAATTGTAAAATCCCTTGCATAAATAATTTTCTATCTCCTAACTTTCGTTGTCAAAATTAAAGTATAAAAATGTGAAACACAAATGAGTTATAAGATCTACCATTAAATAATTTCATAGCGTCTCGGTAATTTTTATTGCATTTAAATTTAATTGCAGTTTTAATCTCTCTATTTTTACTGATTTACGAAATTGATTTTCTTATTTTAAAAGTTTGACATATTTGATTTTTTTAAAAAAATTTTAATTAAAAAATAATGATGTGATATGCTTTAAATGACATGTAATACGATGATATAAAATGATTAATATCCATAAAATTGGAATAAAACGTCGTGAAAATTTAGATTTTTAACTTCAGAATTTTTTTATATTTTTAATTTAATTAATAACATATGAATAATTAATGCATTTAGATGATTCTATATCATAGAATTGTACGTCATGTTATTAAAAATATGTTAAATTGTAGTTTTTAGTTTAAAAATATGAGGGAGTGACAAAAATTTAAAATAGGGAGATCATTTATGTGAATTGGTAATAATAAAGAGACTAAAAGTGTAATTAAATTTTTAAAATAAATAATTTAAAATTTTAAAATGATTTTTAAAAACATAGAGTAAATATTTTTAAAATAATTTATTTATTATAATTAAAATAGATAAACTAGCTAACTAAATGAAAAATATATTTAATTAATAAATAATTTATTTATTATAAATTTAAATCATTTATAAATTAAATAAAATAGTTAATATTTTAAAGTAAATAATTTATTTATTTATTTTAATTTAAAATAAATAAATAAAACACGTGTTCCCCACTTAATACCATCCCCGTATAATACCAAATAAAACAAAAACGAAAAACGGGTTTAGGAGAGAAAAAAAATGTTATGTGATATGTTGTTATAATGGTTGTGTTGAACATATTCAAAGTGCGAAGAATAAATGTTATGTGATATGTTGTTATAATGGTTGTGTTGAATATATTCAAAGTGTAGAAAATAAATGTTATGTAATATGGTGTTATAATGGTTGTGTTGAACATATTCAAAGTGTGAAAAATAAATGTTACGTGATATGTCGTTAGTAAGTTAGTATTGTATTATATTTTATTAAAGTGTCCACATTCATGCATTGTGTGGTGGTGTGTCCATTGGAGTCCATAGATCCTTACGGAGATGTTGAGTTAGTGGTGTTGGTTGGAAGGACCGACGAAAGCTTGAGTTAGTGGTGGTGCTTGGAAAGGACCCACGAGAAGTCCGCAAGACGATATTCCAGAATCGTTACATTGACATATATATTAAGTAATAAGGTATGTTGGATATGCATTGATTAAAGTGTGACTAATGTTTTACAAAGATAACCGATACATTCTATCGTTTGGTTTTGGGTGAATTAACGTTATTAAATGTGATATTGTATCTCCTGGTTTTGGGTGAATTAACTTTGTTAAATTTGTGATATAGTACTTCTATGTCTTATTGTTATTGTACCTCTCGGTCGTTTGGATGGATGACTTAATGTTATTAATTATGTAGATATTGTAATGTTATATTTGTATTTTCACTGTACCTGTTGTTGGGTGAATTAATGTTATTAAGTATGTAGATATTATAATATTATATTTGTATTGTCATTGTACCTGTTGTTGGGTGAATTAATGTTATTAATTACGCAAACATTGTACTCTTATATTTTCATTGTTATTGTATCTATAGTGTGCGTTGTGATTTTAAATGAAGTACATGATTTATTTATATTTTTGCTATAACAACTATATATGCATGCGTATTTTCTATGTGTTTGTTATTTGGAGATGACCCTTATATTTGACAGGACGTTACATATAGTGCTAATTGAGCGAATAATGTTACGGTCAACCTAATAGGAGAAATGCGTTGAAGTACAATAGCATGCAGTTGGAGGCTTTGAGATACTTTTGTTTCGTTGTTAGACTTGTTGAGTTAGTTTACCACAAGCCCAAAGTTTATGACCAACTAGGATTTATGCTTGGGTAGTAAAATATCAATGGTTTTGGCTATAGAAGTCTCTTTTGTTTAACGTATTAAATTTACTTTTAGTGATAGTAAATATTTTGATTCTTTATTTTTTGAAAATATAACTAAAAATATTATTAATGATAAATGAGTATTTAAAATAATTATAAATAAATAAAAGCGAATTTGTATTTTTATGTTTAGAATTCTGTTAGTTAATGTTCCGAAAAAGCGGAATGTTACATGACCTAATATAGAAAGTTGTATACTTTTAGTGTTAAAATTAAGATACACTAACATGATAAATCTCTATCTCTTGTGTTATTTTGACACCATTGTGGTTATAGATTCGCTCCCACAAATAAATTTGTTTGTGTCGATCCTTGACTTAAGAATAAAATGAAATGGTCTTATTTTGAATTTGAATCTTGATTGAAATAATTATTGATCAGATTTTATTTACTTCTCTATTTTTTTTTGAACAAAAACATTCAAACAAAAAAGGAACAAAAATGAGCCTTTTGTTCATGAGTTCTGTAGATGTATTGCACCCTATCTCTCAAAGAATTGTCACATTTTGATTATTTCACAAATTAAGAAAATATTATAAATAAAATAATTAAAGATAATTGTAGTTTTATAAAATTATTCTTATTAATCATATATCATGATCTTTCCTAAATTAAAATTACATTGAAAATATTAAGTGAAAATCTTTTCTCAAAGCCATGGTCTTTCCTCAAAGCCATGGTATGTATGTTTCAATAGATGGAATAAAAATAGATGAATTTTAATGGAGAGGAGGGGAGGAATGAGAGGTAAAAACATGTTTGGTTCAAAGGTCGGGAGGGGAAGAGAGAGGGTTTTAATGTTGTGCTTGATTAAAGGGAAGAAATTTTAAATAATTTTTAATTTATATTAATCCTCCATTTTCCTTTAAAAATGGAAGAAGAACAAAATTATTTTATGAAAGGTTTTGCTCTTCTCTCCTATGAAAATTTGAATCAAACACAAATTTTTTAAATGAATATTTTTTCCTCTCCCCTTTCTAAACTTATCCAACCAAACACACTTTTAGATCGGTATAATGTACAGGAAAGAGAGAGATTTTAATAGAAGAGAGAGGAGTGGAAGAAATATAATGACGTTTTAATGATTTTGTGTTTGAATTTTTGATTACTTACTAGGATAGTAGTTAGTCAAGTAATATATATTTCTTAATCATGTAAATAGTGTATGACACATTTAGAATTGTTGGTTGAACAACAAATTATTTAAAGAAATTAATGTTGTAGAGATCAAACTAATTTTTTTTTTTATCTTGTATTCTTTTTTAATTATTATCAAAAACTTAATTGACACCGATTCGAATAGAGATTAAATTATTTTGATTTATTTATAAATAAAAAAATAGTGACTTTTATACCTATTGTCTTAAGGTTTTGAGTTGAAATGTGATGTCAAAATCTCTTATAAATTTTAAAATATTTAATCTATTAGTACTCTCACACTCCTCCAGACCCCAACAAAGAGTGCTGTTATTTTTCTTAGAATTAAATTAAATCTCACAATATTTTTCATTAATTAAAACTTGTCTTTAAATTGACCCACCATTATAACGGTCCAAGCTTCACCACTGTTTAAAAAAGAACAATCAATTATCTTATTCAACTCGGGAAAGTAGTAACTCCAACTTTTCAAAGATGGTACTCAGTTTGCAACAAAATAAATGACCGGAATGATAATTGAATTTACTAGGTGACATCAATAACTATTACAATTATTGTTTTAAATCATTAACAGGAAAAAAATAAATAAAGATAAATTGAATATTATTGATAAGATGAAAAAATGAATTACATGTATAATTATATATAAGTTTAATTGTAGTTTTGGTCTCTCTATTTTACCTGAATCACGAAAGTAGTCCTCCCATTTTATTTCTTTTCAGTTTTGACCCCTCAAACAGAATTTTAGTCCAAAATTTGATGAAGTGACAATTTTTAAAGTCGTACTGCACAGTTTATGATCGTAAATTTCATGTACAATTGTTGCACCACGAGATCTTAAGACATGATCTGACTTAAATAAACGCAAAAAAATAAAATTTCATCAAGTTTTAGACTAAAATTCTGTTTGGAAGACCAAAACTGGAGAGAAATAAAATGGATGACTACTTTCGCGATTCAGCTAAAATAGAGGGACAAAAACTGCAATTAAACTATATATATATTCATATAATCAATTAAATAAAAATAATTAACTAACTAATTAATATATATAATTAACCAATTTAGTTAATCAATCAACTAATAAAATATTTACAATATCAAGAAATCTAAAATAAGATAGCAAATCTTGGGAGTAGGAGAGAGTACTCTCTTATCTTACACAATACACAGTACACAACAAGTAACTCTTACTTAAATTTTAGTGTCAGTGACAGTGAGTTTGGTTTGGTTTATCGAGACAGAGCAAGGAAAACATTTCACTGGCTAGCCGTTAAAATATTGAGTTATGTCAATGTTTGAATCACCACATACCCTTTGGCTTGTTATTGTAATAATGCTCTGCACCACTGCAATGTGTCTGTCTTAAAATAAATTGAAGTACTCTAAACTTATACGTGATAGTTGGATAACATAAAAAAAAAAAAACTTCTAAATCATAGTTTTAATTTTAATTTTTTTGTTAAAGTCAAAATAAGTTCGAATAAATACACATAATGTGTGATTATGCCTACATATAATTCAAGATGAAAGTTTGATTCATGTTGTTGATGTAATGAGATTTGGTTGTTCTTATTGTTGTTGTAGTAGTTGTATATTTACTTTCGTATTACAATTGTTATCAAATCCCTCCTTATCTTTTCACACACTCTAATTGCATTAAATACTTAATTATAATATTAGGGTAATTTATGTTTTTGTTTTACATGATAAAGTCATTTTCTAATTTTTCATGTTATTCAACATTTGCCTTATTTTAATTTATAAAGAAAAGTAAAACAAAATATAATTACAAAGAATTAAAATAAAAATAAAAACTTACAAGAGTGAAAATAAAAAGTAAACTTTAACTTTAATTTTGAACTTCATATATAGCTTGTAAAAAAGTGTCATTATGGTAATAATGAATATTTTTATTTATCTTCACTCTTTTTACATAGTAAACATTTTTTAAATAACTAATATTAGTAATTAGTTAATAATTCTGTTAGAAAAGATAGATAATAAATGTTATCTTTAACTTATTTATTAATTGTTAATACTACCAACAAAATATTATTTTATCGTAATTGTTAATATTGTTAATACATTTTCTCATAGTGCATCAATAAAAAAATCATGAAGTAAAAATGATAAACTAAAAACTAGAACTTAAGATAGGATTTTAGTAAAATACTATAATATTTGTCTAGAACTTAAGAATGACAATTAATAGGATTTTAGTAAAATACTATAATATTTGTCGTCATAAATAGATATTTGTTAATATGACATCACATCAACATAAATACATTATGGATGAAAATGAAAATAAGTTCATCAATTATGTATGAAAATGAGTCCATATGGATGCTAGATAAGAGATTTTCTATTAACTTGTTTGAATAATCTCTTAAATTATTCTTTTATGAATTAAGCATCACCTACCCTTTGATTCCACTCATAGTAACTCAAACATGCAAAACAAATTGAACTTGATAGAACCGAAAATGGACATTAGTTCAGTGAAGAGTTCCTAGATACACAAGAAAAATAAAAAATAGTTGATGGATCAATAAAGCCATGAAAACATGTATTTAGTGTAGGGATAGATCTTGTTGAACCATGAAGGTAGTCCGATTGATCATCACAATTAGTTACGAGCAACCACAAAAGTAAGTTAGACACCACATATTCACTTCAAACTATAAAATGTTATATATAATTCATCTCACTTATATGTTGCTTAATATTCACCATTTCATCCAATTAATGCGGAACTCTTCTCACACTTGAAACTCCAACACTTCTAGAAGTTTTTTGGTGAAGAAACCTAAGGCATGTAAGAACATCAGTATTGATTTTTTTGGTGAAGAAATCTCAAAAACAAAATTGACTCATCAATATTGATATTAATTTGAGAAAGTAAAGGTGATTAATTGTAATAGCATGTATTGGTATCATGTCAATATCGAATACCAATATGTGTTAGACATCGAACACGAATTCAATTTAAAAGTGTGATTAGTACATAGATATTAGATATTGATGAAACTGAGAGTAATGATTGAAGATCAATGCTAATAAATATTCTTATGGTATTTTTTAAGAAACTAAATATAGAAATGATAAATTGACAATGCATTAAAAATTGTATTTTCAACTTCTTGAAAGTTTAAAATGTATTTTTTTTATGTCAAATATTAAATTTGAGATTTCTTAACGAATGTCCTTATGTAACTTATTAGCAATACCCATGATTAAAATGTTGAGATATAATTTAGATTTTTTTAAAAGGTGTGGAGGAAACTACGGAGTGTTTGAAACAATTTTATGTGATGTAAAAATTGTGATTTTTTCTTCAATTTTGAAATTTCTACATTATACTCTTGTGTTTAATTGTGATACTTTAATTTGCTGTGTTAGTTTTTCTAAACATAATTTATAATTTATTAATTTTTTTTATATAATTATGTTTTATTTTAGTTTTTGTCTGTACCACTTAATATTCACCAATTGGATGTAGACATGACATGGATGATATGGTGACTCAATGTCATGTGGAATCAAAATCCCACATAACATGTTTGGTTAGCATGCAACGTCATTAAAAATAAATTTAAAAATAAAATAATAACTAAAATAAACTAAATTGTTAATTACAAAAACGGAGTTGATTTTTGTTTTCCAAATGACTAAAACCACAAAATTACTATAATAAAGAGACAAAAGTATAAGTTACCGTGTATTATACTCAAAGAGTTTAATTTCTCTGCAGTAACTATTTAAAATATTTTAAACTATTAATATGTTACAATCACTATATCAATTACTTTAAAGATAATTACTATATAAATCAAACATTTTTAAATATAAAATCATTATGATATGTTATTGATACATATCAGTGTATATATATTAAATCATAAACTTTGCTAATGTTTTTTTTATAATATTAACTAAAAATACAGATTTAGGGGCAAGCGATGCTTATTAAAAATAAAAGATCTAATAGTAAATAATTACGATATAATATTTTTTTTGGCTAAATATCACCTGTGGTCCCTTAACTTAATTTCAGTTAATGTTTTAGTCTTTTATTTTATTTTTTCTCGATTTAGTCTTTTATTCCTAACAATATCAAATAAAGTATAAAAATATGAGTTTATTTGAAGATTTGTGTTACGAATTTGATGAAATTTGTATTATATTGAAGAATATAATTAATTTTATGAGTTTTGTTTGAATTTTTTTTTTTTGAATTTTTGTATAAAAAAGGATAACATTGTTGAAATTTTAAAACATAAAATATCAAATTATCATTTAAAATTAAAATAAATGACCAAATCGGGAAGAAAAAAAAGATAAAGGACTAAAATATTACCTGAAATTAAGTTAAGAGACCACATATGTAATTTACCCTATTTTTTTTAATATAAATTAATGCAAATTGAAGAAAAAAAATGAAGCCTAAAAACAAAACACGAGAACCAACGAAATCACGTATGCTCATAGTAAAATCACCACACAAGTTGATCGACCTAACTTAACCGTATCAGAATATAAAATTAATACTGCTTTTATAATAAAGTTAACAAAGTTCAATAAAAAAGTACTGTGTTTTCCATGACAATAAATAAGTAATAACAAAGTACTGTGCTGTCTAAAACATAGTTGTTTTTTAGTTGTAATATTTTATTGACATAAAAGAACTTTTTACAATACCAAATTTTTTATTTACAAATTTTACTAACAACATATTTTTTTACAAATTTAAAAACAGTAATATAAATATTGAAATTGATATTCAAAATATTAATATAAATATTATAAAAGTAAATAAAGTCAATTAAATCAAAACAAAACATCATAATATATATATATATATATATATATATTACGAAACCATAACAGTAAAAGTGGAAACATAAGTGCTTATTTCCTATTTCTGGTGATAATAAAAGTAATATTTGGAGGATACCCTATTAAGGAGATATTCATTTAACAAAAAATATTAATGTATTAAAATAATTTTATTTATTATTTAAAAATTATTTATTTATAAATTAATAATATTAATAATGGTGAGAAACAATCAACAACTATAAAATCGATGTAATTTTATTACAGATCACTGTAGAGTTATTACAACTTTACCGTTTATTGACCACTATTAACCACCACCTATGAGTGTACAATAATAAAGTTACTCTTTTAGATAATTTTTAAAAAATTGCAATAGTTTATTGATATAAAAGTACATTTTTATGTTCTAGTTAAAGTTTACGATTGCAATTTGCATGTAACTGTTCATAATGTGGCGGCAATTTAACCGAGTTGAACAAGTTTACAAAACAGAACCTTGATAAAAGTTTGTTAAAATATAGTTTAAAAGATTCACCATTCACAAAATCCAACACATGTCTTTGTCTTCATTGTTGTGTGTCTATTATATTCACATATAGCTAAGTAATCTAGCTGTCTCTAAACTTTATCTTATTTATATTTATATTTTTTATTTGAGTTTTTTTTTCTTTCTATATTTTCTAAAAGAATGTCATTGAACCTCTTCTTCTTGCTTCAAAATCTTCTTCATTCAATCCAATCACCAAAAAAATATGGCTTTTTCACAACAACATGCAAAAGGGTTGCTTCCACAACAACCACTTTCTTCATATATTTGCCATGATCCAAGAAGCTTAAAAGGTTCTTCTTCATCTCAATTCCAAAGGGTTGCTTCAGCTTCATCAGAAGATTCAAGAATGGTTGGAACATTGGTGGATGAAGCTTCTATATCAACAATGATTGGTATTCTTAGTGGTTACATAGGAAGATATGTAAAAGATGAAACTTTTAGGAGAACCATAAGAGAGAAATGTTCTTCTTTCTTAGATAGAACAAAAACAAGAAATGATTTAGGTGATGATGAAAATGAGATATTTGTGAAAATGGAATTTTGTATTGAGAAAATTGATAGATTGATATTAAAAATTCAAGGAACAAAGAAAAATGTGACAATGATGAAAAGCTTAAGAAATTCCATTGAGCTTTTAACCAAAGTTTCTTCTTTGAATTCTCAATCTTATTTTTCATCTTTTGCTCAACTTTACATAGCAATAGCTTATAAGTTGCAAAAAAATGAAAAACTTTGTTCAAAGCATTTACTTCAAGTGTTTTGTTGTTCTCCAAATTTGGCTAGAACTTACCTTCTTAATGACCTTTGGAACCATTTGTTTCTTCCTCATCTTCTTCATCTTAAAATTTGGTACACTAGTGAACTTGAATATCTTTCAAATGATGGTGAAAAAGACAAGAAAATGAAAGTGTTGAATAAAGTTTACAATGAAAAAATGGATAGTGGAACTTATCTTTTTGGTATGTATTATAAGCAATGGCTTAAAGTTAGTGGTGCTAGTGAGCTTCCTCTTCCTATTGTCTCTTTGCCATCAAGACCAAGTTATTGTAGATCATCAAGAAGAATGTCTTCAGATTCTACCATTTCAAATTCTTCCATTAACCCAAACTTGTAAGTAATTTGTACATCTTACATTTATCGTATCAACCATATTTTTTTTCTTGTCTTTGACACTCTGGTTCTCAGTGGAAAAAGTCCTGATAATTTGAAGTTTGACTAAGAGATAAATAAAGTCTGATCGAAGATTGTTCTAGTCAGGATTTAAACTCGGATCTTAAATTCCTGATAATAACCATTTGTTTATAAGATACAAATATTTGTATGTGATAGTTAATAGTTATATTACATGCTATAATGTTTTGGTTCTTTGCAACAGATACAAGGCAGTGTTTGGCCTCAAACAAGAGCAGCACAAAAGTACTAGTCTTGGTAACCAAAATGGAGTTTTGACACTAAGGAAGAGCTTAGAGATTGATAAAAAACTATATGGAGATGATTACTACAAATGCAGTTTGATTCAGGTTGGTCTCAACACCTTCAAATTTATATATATATGTCAAATCTTCGTATTCTTTTTATCTAAATTCTTTGGTTTTCAGAGGAAAAGAACTCTAGTAATCTAGAAAAAGGAAATCTTCTGATAGAACTTTCGAAAATGTAATCTTCATTTTTCAAATGTGACAGAAAGAAGACAGCATATCATTTGAAAGATCATCGAACCGAATCGACAAGAATCAACCTCAACAAAGATTGGACTATTTCAAGTGTTTGTCTTGCAGGTTCACACCAACAGAAACCTCAACAAAAATCAACTACATTAAATCCAAGAATGCTTCAAGCATTCTTTCAACTGATTTAGTTGAAGCTATTACAACAATATGTTCATCAGACATTCTAACCGAATGCGAATTCGCTATTCGGGTGATTACAAAAGCATGGTTGAACTCACCTGGTGATCCTCTCATTGAAGAAGCATTAACACAACATAGTGTAGTTGAAGGCATACTAGAAGTGTTATTAGTCTCAACAGAAGATGAAATTCTTGAACTTATCATATCAATTTTGGCAGAATTAATAACAAGAAATGATGCAATTAGACAAATAATACTAAATTCTGATCCACAATTAGAAATATTTGTGAGACTATTAAGAAGCACAAGTCTTTTTCTTAAGGCTGCAATTCTTCTTTATCTGTCAAAACCAATGGCAAAACAAATGATATCATCAGAATGGGTGGCATTGATACTTAGAGTGTTGGAATTTGGAGACAAATTTCAAACACTTTTCACAGTTCAATGTAGTCCTCAAGTTGCAGCATTTTACATTTTGGACCAGCTTTTGAATGGTTTTGATGAAGACAAGAATTTGGAGAATGCTAGACAGCTTCTTTCACTTGGTGGATTGACACTTCTTGTGAAGAGGATTGAAGGAGGTGAGATTCATGAGAGGAACGAATCGGCTTCGATGCTTTCGTGCTGCGTTCGAGCCGAGGGAAGCTGTAGAAGCTATTTGGCTGATAATGTTAATAAGAGTTCATTGCTTGAACTCATTGTTCTTGGATGGAAACAAAATTCAAGTGGTTTTGCTTTGTCTGTGATTTTTGAGTTGCTTTTCCTTGATAGGTATGTAGTTCTTTTTCTTAGTGTATGTCTGGTTCTATAATTAATTTTGACATGTTTCGACATTTTTTTAGTAGAATTGATTCTAATTTGAAGTTATAATTCATAGTTTTTTACTCTAAAATTAATCTTTAGTCTTGAATTTATTGTTCAGCTTACTTTTACGTGAATGTATCATATTTGAAAAATCAATTTTTGTTACTGTAAAACCAAATGCACACTTATATTATTATTTTTTTTCTTCTTTTTTTTATATATAGATATTGTCTTGAATTACTTACATTGTTTTGGAAAACACAACAGAAGAAGCAAGATTTTGAAGTTCTTAAGAGGACTTAAAGAAGGATGGAGTGGATTAAACACAATGCACATTTTCTTCACTTACCTTCAAAAGGCTCCACAAGAAGAAAGACCTTTAGTTGCTGTGATATTATTGTTGCTTGATCTTATGGTAATTAACTCAACTTTCTATTGGAGAGTAAATATTGTCACAGTACTTTTTGAGTGAAATGTGTATTTCGGTCAATTTAGTTATTATCGACTATGTCAGTCCTCAGTTAATTAATTTAGCCGTCTTAAAATTTCTAACAAAAGAGTCACCTAAAATGTATTTATAATTTTGATATATTCAGATATATTATAGTAACGACGACTCACACATTTATTAAAAGATAAAAATGATTATTTACTCTACCATAGCTTACATTGTTCGAATATTAAATTGATATTTGAATATCTTGAAGAGTTCACAAATGCAATAGCAGATGTGTTGCAGGAAGATAATTTCAAGGGAAGCATATATAGAGAAGAAGCTATTGATGCAATTGTAGCTGCATTAAATTGTGAAATGTGTAATGATAGAGTTCAACAACAATCAGCAAAAGCTCTACTCTTATTAGGAGGCCAATTTTCTTATGCAGGGGAATCATTGATGGAAAAATTGCTTTTACAAAAAGCAGGTTTCCAAGAAATTTGTTTAGATGATTCATTTCTTCCTTGCAAGGAAATTGTTGTTTTTGATTCAATTCACAAGGTAAGCTTAATTTGGTTTAAAATTATAGTTATTACTGTGTCGTTTTTTTTATAAATAATTTGTTTATTTTTAGTTATTGTTTTTCAAATTTTAAAGCAGTATTAACTGTAGTTTTGTACAAATTATCTTTTAACTATTTAATGCATAGAGACAAATAGATAGAATGATATAATAAAGAGTTAAAGATAGTATACTAAAGGCAAATAATGTTGTCATAATAAGTAACAAAAATTTATTAGCTTAACCTCAATTATTAAAAAGGAATTAATGATTTTTTATAAAAAAAAATACATAAATAAAAATATTATATTGATAAAAAATTATACTCGTGTGTTGCATTTTGATCATTATTTATTTTTTATTAAGAAAAAATACATAAATAAAAAAATTATATTTAAATACATCAACTTCAACTTTGTTTAAATCAATTTTTGTTATATTTTAGAACCGAGAAAATATTTATAAAACTCGAATAAGAGAACTTAATTTTAGGTGAACTCTTCACTACTCGAACAAAAAATATAATTATAAATCGATTAATCATAAAGAATTTGTTTGATGACATGTTTACTTTCATATTTAATGCTTAAATTTTGATATATTATAGGTATATATATAGACATGTTTTGTGATGTTTTAAATTGCTTGTCTTTATTTAGCACTTGGCAAATAATTTGATTAGTTGTCTATGGTTGATTAGAATAAAGAGGAAGAAGAAAGTGAGAGTTGGCAAAAAAGAGTAGCATGTGTTTTGTTCAAAAGTGGAAATAGGAAATTGCTATCTGCACTTGCAAATTCTGTAGCCAATGGTATCCCATGTTTAGCACGTGCAAGCCTTACAACTATTTCATGGATCACTAGCTACCTCCATTTAATTCAAGATACAACAAATTTGCCACCAATTGCTTTTTCAATCTTGACCCCAATTTTGCTTCAATCATTGAATTATGATTATGATGTTGAAGAAAGAGTTTTAGCTTCATATTCATTGTTGCATCTTACAAAAAATTCAGGTATCAACTTTTTTGCCACATCTCAATTCTCAAGACATGTGCCAAAAATTTAATTTATGATATTTTAGTTATTTTATAATTTGATGTCTGAAATTAACAAAATTTTAAAATATTTACATAATTGAAATGTCACACTTAATATAATTAATATTTTAAAATATATTAATCTTTTTAGATCGATCAATTTAGCTTTTAAGACTAACTCGAAAACTAATGTGATGGAGTATTTTTTATTGTTAATTTCAAGAACCAATTTTTAATGATGTTTTTAATTTTATGAATTAAATTAATAATTCATTCTATGCCAAATTTTAACTTTAGTACTAACTTTAGTTGTCATAATTTTATTATCAGAATTTTAAAAGATGTGGTATGATAGAGACTCTAACAAAAACATGGTTCAGAACATGTTATTGAAATTTTTAATTTGATTTTTAATTTATATCCTAGTTTAACTTTCTTCATTTACATTACTAGCAGGATGTGTCTCTATGCTCCCATCACTAAACAAAGAGTCACTCACACATCTCAGAAATCTCTCCCTAGTGACGTGGACTGCCAATGAGCTTATCTCAATATTCTCAAAAAGAAGTATGCAATTAACACAATAATATGCAAACATCATATTTGTTGAATCTCTCAATCAATGTATTTTCTTCTTATTAAATATCATTATTATTCCTTTTCACATAAGTGTGATTGATTGTAACCATTCTTGAGTTTTGTATAGTTTTTTTTATAATAAATATGGTATTGTTGCAATATATCAACCGTTTTTTGTCGATGCTTAATTTTAATTAAAGAATTTGATTAACCACTTTCATTAGAGTTTATTTTCTTAATTACATTTTTTTGGCTCAAATCTAGAATTTTGGTTTAAAAATCATGAGCTTAGTTCTACTCGTACCAATTTAAATTTATCCTAATGTAGAAATTAATGTGATTTATAGAAGTAAAAATCACCGCACGGTGACACCGTGAAAACATTGTATAGTTTGAAAGGGAATGGAATATTTTGTAACAAAAGAAACGTAAAATTTGTTTGATTGATAGAAGCTTATGATTTTGAATATCAAAATAATGAAAAGGCTGTTTTTCCAAAGAAAGAAAGCATAACAAAAAAGGAAAAATGGAACATTCAAAAGAAGAATTGAATGCTAGGACATGCCTAACTTAGATTCATCTGGATGTATGTGTCACATTGGTCCTAGATTACAAAAATTGTACTAATGTTACACTGTTTCTGTGTTTGCACTCCCTCACATGGGTAACAGAAAATAATTGGACAAAAATGGGAACCTTTCAATTTTTATTTAATTTTGATATGTCTACATATAGATATCAAATTATCTTTTGATCATGTGCAACTGTTTGCTAGTAAAGACTGTGACAGGGTGAGCATCCTGAAACAGAATATCTTGGATTCAAAAAATATGGTCATTTTCTTGTAAAATATTTGCTGACTAATTGAATATATATGATGTGATTATTCACTGCTAGAGGAAATCATTTTGGGTTGAAAACTTTTTTCATTCTTTCAATGCTACAATCTTGTAACATTATACTTTAATGGGAATATAAATTAAGATGTGAGGTTTTGGTTTGTGAGATTCTAATTGCGACAATTGGGTTATTTAGAGTTTTTTTTTTATGATTGTGGGATTTTGATATGTTAATTTTTTAATTGCACCATCGCATTCATATGATCAATAATTTATATAAAAATAATATTGTTTAAAGAAATCTATTTAATTATGGACCTCTAATTTGTTGCTATAAAGTTCTATTTTAGTCTAAATTCTCAATATTTATAAGTTACATTAAACTCTCCACTTATCCAAATCAAATTAGGTAAATTAAATTTAGGAGGACTAAGTTTTCTCAAGCTTTTATTTTTTCTATTCAAAAGAGTCAAGGAAATCATACTCTTCACCATTGATCCAACTATATTTATATCATTACTTAATCTACATCTAAAAAGCTCTTCCCTTATGTGATTTTGTAAATGCAAGAATATTGCTTAAGTGTACTTCTTTTGGTAAATATATATTCATTCGCAATGAAATATAAAAATAGAAATAATTAAAATGTTGATGTATCAAATTTTAATTTTTTTTTTATTTTTCATAAATTCATTTTATTATATCAAATCTTAAATATAAATATATCTTATAAAGAGAATTTAAATTCATGTCGAATCCTAAATATAAATATCTCTTTTAAAGAGAAGTTGAATTCATATTAACATTTTTTAAGAATATATCCACTAGCCTCTCATCACTAAATTATTCCTTTCTATTAAATAGAAATTGGTTTTACTAAAAGATATTTTGATAACTTAATTTTACTTATATTTTTTACCACTAAATATAATATAATTTTTCTTTATATAATTGAAGCAAGAACCGTGTGAATCATCCATCAATCAATATTTGATTATATATGTAATGCCCTCGTGAAGAGGAGAAATTAATATATCTTGACAAAAAGGACTCACACTCACACTCACACTCACACTCACACTCACACTTTGGTTAGTGTTTCATATTGACATATCCTTCTCACAAAAGAAACTCCATGTTGAGCTTTCATTGTCTAGTACCACTAGTGTTTCTTCCATGCTAATTCCTCGTCCTCACACCTCAACATTCATCCAATGGGGAGGGTCCCAAATTTTTGGCAAGCTTTATAATTGAGTTTTGTATCACAAATCAATATGACAAATTAACATGATATAGGTTGCCACCTAGCAGTCTTTGTATATGAGAATATTGGTCACCCCACCAATGTTCTTCCATTGTCCTTATATGCATTAATTAGATAATATCTATCTAAAAAATTATTGTTAAGAAATTGTTTGATATCTTACAATAGTGTGAAGATTTATTTATGGATATTTGAAAGTATTTTTATTAATGTTGTTTGAACTTTAAAGCCATTCTTAATTATTCTGATGAACCCTCACAATATAATTTATCTAAATTTTTTATTATAAAAAAATTATGGTTGGTTTATTATAGATTAAAATAAAAGAGATTTTGATATAAATAATTTAAAATTACTTTTTAGAGATTTAAAAAGAAAAACTATTTTGCGTTTGTTTAAAATTGTTAAAAAAAATGATTTTAAATTTCTCTATCTTCTACTACAACTAATTTTTGTCAAAAGCTAACAAAATATAGCTTCAATTTTATATAAAATCATTTTCTTAACAAAATGATTTTTGAAACAGATTTACGCAAAAATAAATTTTTTTCAAAGTATTTTTCTCACCAATAATCTTAAACAAACTCACTCTATCTACTATACTAAGTAAATTGAATTAGTGACATAAAATTGATGATGAAAAATATCAAAGTTGTTTTTTTTTAAGCTAAATTAATCTTGTAGTCTTTTAACTTATTTTCTAATTTCACTTTAATCTTTTAATTATTCTTTGTTCCATTTTCTTCCTTAACTATACTTTTATTAATCAAGTTATTGATTTTGTTAATTGTCGATAAAAAACATTAAGTTTTGTGATCTTCTTCCACTCACTAATCTTCAAACTCATAAACTTATAAATTTATGATTTTCTGCTACCTAAAAATTCAGATAATTCATACCTTCAAACTTATTTAGCTTTTCAAATTTATAATTTAAAAATTCAAATCTATAATATTTTAAACTCAAAAAAATAAAAATAAAATCTCAACATTCATTTCCTCATATTTTCATCTTCTATTCAGTTTTAGGTTTATTTTTCACATTCTTTCTTCCCCTTTACTTAAATCAATCATTTTTTTCTCATTCATTCAAAAGACAATTTTGTTTATTTATTTTGGAACTGAATCTAGCACAAACCCTTTCGATTAGATTTTTTTTTCAATATGATTTTAACGGTTTTAACCAACAAATTTTCAAATCTTTTTTTTTATTCATTTGGTATTGAACTTTTTTTTATCTCTTTCTCTTTTACCTTATGTGTAAATTGAGATAAATTTATTTCTTAAAAAGAGTTGATTTTTAAGAATTAAGATTTTTTTTTAATTGTTAAGATTAAAAAAATTGCATATTGAGATTTTTAACTAATTGATAAAAATACAATTTTTATAAGTTTATAGAAAATATATATTTGAAAAAAGAATAAATATGGAGATTTTTTATTTTTCTAAGTTTGAAAGATTATGAAATTGAATTTGTAATTTATGAATTTGAAAGTTATAAGATTGATGAATTTTCTAGGTTTTTATTGAAGGAGATTATAAATTTATGAATTTATGATTTGAAGATAAGCGAGATAAAGACAAAACTTAATTATTATTTTTTTGTCAAAAACTAACAGAAATGACAAACTTATAAATTAAGTATTAGAAATGTCAAAAACTAACGGAATTGACAAACTTAACTAATTTAATTTTTTTTTAATGCACGGTATTAAGTGTTAGAAATATCAAAGTTTTTCAAAAAGCGGAATTTCAAAGTTAAAGAGCAATTAATTTTAATCTTTGTTTATGTCTAATTTTCATGGATATTTATCTTGTTCTAGAAGTGAAGAATTCACTCAGAGAAGATGACAATGTAAGCTGAAAATTTGATTAGATGGAGTGCATGAATAATCTCCATGGTCCCCTCTTGTCTCTCTTTGCAATGTCCACGTCATCACGTGGTAGTCTCTATTACATTTTATTTATATATACAAATGCAATATATATAGGAATATAATGCTATGTGTTTTTTGTGTTGCACAAGAAATTTGGCATCACTTTAGGGAGGGTCGGGACCACAGGATAACATTTGCTTCCTATATGGTTAAGATGTCTTTTGATATTGGTATTCCAAGGGATAAAATAAGTATAATTGTTGAATCTTTTTAAATTGTTTTATTTTTTTTTTATAATAGAAAATTAAGGTGATGGAATGATGTGGGTAAAGTGAAGAAGGTGAGGAATCAGTTAAAATTTATAAAATAATTTATAATTGTTTTTCTTAAATAACACTAGCTGAAAATTATTTTGTATTTAAATGTGATTTTAGGGAAAATTATAATTTGAATTTAGCAACTAGCATAAATTATTTGTGTGTTTAATCTTAGATTTAAAATTCAACTCCTAAAATTATTATCATTTAAAAAATAGTTGTAACGTACATGCTCTTAGGTTTTCTAGATTTTTTAATATAAAGTTTTTCTTGGTTTCTATTGTTAGAATATATATGAGTTAAAGCTTTATAGAATATTTTGTTTTAGACTAACAACCAATACGAATTTATATAAGAATGAGATGATGTGATAAAATAATTTTTTTCATTGAATATTTATATAAAACTAGTTTACATGGAGATATGCAATTCTTAGAAAATGTGAGGAACTTTCTTTTCTTTGGATGTGTAGTTCCAAATAAAAAGTTAATTTTTTTCTTTTTTTTTTTATCTTGAAAGTTTACTTTTGAACGGGAATGCAGTTTTCTAAAAATATATGGAGTTAAAAGAACCTTTCTTCAATATAAGTTATTAATGAAATATATGGAGTTAAAACAACCTCTCTTTAATATAAGTGATTAATGATCAATACATATTGGGCTTAGTCAAATACAGAAAAAGGTTTATGCTTCTATCTCCATACTCTTTAAATTGATCAATTTAGAGGTATGTTTTAGTCAAAATATACATCCAAATTGATTAATTCGAAATATATTTTGAAGACTTTTGAGAATAAATGAGGGCAAGAAAACAAAATATCAATATTATTTAGACAAACTATTTACAATAATACAGGCTTGTCAATACTATTTAGTATTTAGGTAACCCATTTATAAGAAGATGGTCTTTTTGGGTAGTGATTGAGTTTGTACTACTAGACTAACACAACCATGTTTTAAATAAAAAAAAAAAAAAAACTAAACAACTATGCTTTAAATCTCTGCTAAATACTAGTTTTAAAAATAAGCCCAATCAACACACCACAACAATAGTTCATACCATATTTTTAATTCAATTTTCGCTTCCGTCTTTTAAATTTATTTTATTTTGATTTAATTTTTTAAGTTATATTTTATTTACACGATTAGTCTTTTATTTCAATTTCGACAAAAATTAATTCAGTTGAAAGCTTTTAATCATTAAAAACTCTACCAAATACAACAATAATATATCATTCATACTAATCATTCAAAAAACATTTATCAAATATTTTAAATTGTCTATATTTTTTAATTTTTTCTACAACCATTTAAACATACCTATAACCTTAAAAACAAGGTATTAAAAGTTTATTTACATAATCAATGTTTTTAACTTCCTTCATGAGTAAAGTAGTTTAAACAGTTAACTTATTGCGACGTTTCAATTAAATTTTAACATTTCATTATAGTAATTTAATAAAACTTTCAAACTTAAAGGATTGTATGCATAATTTAATATATATTTAAAGGTTAATAGTACAACCAAATGTGACTTAAAAGACCGAATCAGAGAAAAATAAACTGAAATAACTTAAATGAAAATTCAACTAAACATAAAGGAATAAATGTATATTTTTTGCCTTTTAGATTTTAGAAATTACTCACGAACAATATCAAATGTATATAAATATAATAAAATTTATATAAGGGCAATAGAAATAGGCTTAAGCATGTGTGCATTCTTAATATATTTATGATCAAAATACAAGTCCAATAGCCTTAAGAAAGTTAGCTATATGTCCTAGTATTTGGTCACCTGTCTTTAAATACATTATCGAAAGTTAAGGTACCGCAGTAAATTTTTCTCAATTTATAAGATAAGATCAAGTAAAAAGCCAAAAAAATAAATAAATATAGAGGCTGAATAAACATTCACATGACCTTTGTGATTTATATGTTGTATGAGTTCATACATTTAAAAGCAGAGCTGCACCAAGATAGCTTGCTAGTACGAATCAATATAGAACCTGGGCCGACTGAATGCTAATGGTCTGGCCCATTTAAACATCCATGCAAAAATAATTTATTTATTCTCACAATCAAAATATAATTTATTTATTCTCACAATCTCTGATTCAAATTCACTACTTCACAATTGTATATAAATTTATTTACTATTCTATCTATAAAAAGATAATTTTTTTAGAGAACATTTAATAACAACTTGATAAAAATGAAGAATTATGATTTTGTTGTTCAATAAATGTATTTTATTCAACATTTAAACATTTGGAGTACTATATTCATAAGTTTTAGTTTACCATGTAAAACATCGGTATTATTAGATTAGACATTATATTTTGAATTTAAATTTGATACTTCACAATTATGTGTATCAGTTTTTAATATTTATTATTTTATTTACAGAAAGAAAAAAAAAACAAAATTGTATTACTATTATGTGTTGTATTTAATAAATTTATATAATTACAATCTATTTAAATAATTTTGTTTTTATTTTTACTTTTATGCTTAAGTTTGAAAGATTTTGAATTCAATCCAAGTCACAATGTATTCCTAATCCATGTTTTTGTTGATTAATTTTTATAGTCAAAGAGTGAGTAATAAGTGGGTGTGTGAGTACAGATACTTTAACACCAAAGAGGAAATGTATAAGTATAAAATAAAATTTGTTACACAAAGGTATGAATTTTGGTACTAGTAAATCTACACAAATATTTAATTATATTTAGTAAGTGTTAAATCATCCTATTATTAAGAAGCAATTTCACAATTTAATGCATAAATAAAAATATAAAAGTATTTAATTATCTAAATATTTTAAATGGTGTTGTTTCATGACATGCAACACAACATAAACACCTCATAAATGAGAAAATTTAAACCCTCCACTCCATTCCACTTTTTATTCTAGATTTTTGTGACTGTACTGAGTTTGTTTGGAGTTAAGTTTTTATATTATCACATTCGCTATTTGGTGTTTTCTTTGAGAAGATTTTTGAGTCGCGATGGAGAGATGCAATTTCTCTTTTTTAGATTAAAAAATTAATGAATTTTAAGTTAAAGATGGATGAATGTAAAGTTGAAAAATGAATTTATCTTTTTTAAATTAAAAAATTAATGGATTCTAAGTTGAAGATGGAGAATGTAGAGTTGAAAATTCGAAAATGATAATAGTTATAAATTTAACTTTTCAAAAATTTGGTGTTGAGAAATCAAGCATTCGCGATGTTCAAATGTTCAAAGATTGGATTGAAGTAGTTTGAAAGGGAGGAAAATTGAAATTATTTAGAGTAAACAAGTGAAATTATAAAATTAAATTGATTGAGACTTCAAATTTGCTTAGATGCTAATGGACCAATCGATGAAGGTTGAACTAAAATAGATTATAGAAAGTTGAATATAAATTAAAATAATTAAAATTTTAATATGTTAATATTAATATATTTATTAAACGAATTACTTTGATTAAAAATAAAAATAAATTAGACTAAATCAAATGAATAACAAAATGATCATAATCCTCATCTATATACTAATGTTTAAAAGAAATACATTGACTAAAAACTAAAATAACAAAAATGAACTAAAATAAACCGATCATGTTTATTAAAAAAATTATATATTTGTAAATTTTGTATTAGTTTCTTACCCTGATCACGTGATTGCCCCAATGGAAGCCGGTGACAGTTACGGCGGAAGAGGAACTCAGCAACCGACAGAGGAAGTAAGTCTTCAACCAGAATGGAGACGCCGAACTGCCTCATCCGGAAGAGAACAGAACCTTACTCTCCAACCAGAATGGAGGCGAGGGAAACCAATCGCTTCTCCTTCTCCTTCCGGTGCTGGCGACGAAGCTCAAAAGAAGGAAAATGAACAAGAAAACGAAGTTCTCCTTCAACCAGAATGGAGAAGCTCAAAACCTAATGCAAGTAGTGTTTGGGAACCAGAATGGAGACGATCAAGGTCCACTGCTACTACTAGTACTACTTCTGCATTTCCATGGAATCAAAATTATTCCGTAAGAAAACCTGTTGGATCGAGTTCTGGTAGTGTTCAAAGAGATAGTAGAAACTTTGATCAATCTTGGCGAAATGCTCCACCAAAAGGTATATATATATATATTCAAGTATTCAACGTTCCAATTCCAATCAATAAATATTAGATAATTTAGTTTTTGTTTATTGATAATAATAATCGTGCTATAGGTAGGAAATATTCATCACTATTAAACGGTAATGTATTACTAATTACTACTAAGAAAACTGTGTTTTGCTCTATGAAGCACAAACACGGATACATTGACACGCAAAGGATACTAACAATCTATTTTGCTGAATTCTGTTTGCACACTAAAGGATACTAATTATTGGTGTCATAATAAGACTAGGAACAAGGATCAACATCTTCTATTAAGCAATGTTGGTTTACAAATTGTTGTTTTCACTTTGTTTTGTGATTTCAATAAATTTTTGAAAGTTGTAAACAAAATGAAAATAAGGTGTCGTTTTTGTAATTATTAAAGGAATCGAATTACTAGTTAATAGAGGATGAAAACAAAAAACAAGGAGTTTGCTGAAAAAGGAACTTACATATGGATTGGTTAATGATAAGGAACTTGGATTGGTTAACTTACAAGTCATTCTCTTCGTTGAAATTCTGCCCCATATTGACATTCTTTGTATGCACCTGTCTACATATGGATATATATAGATTGCTGAAAAGTCTTGTTTAATTATTATGCCAATTTTCTTTAACTGACGATTTTCCATTTTTCCTAGCAGGTTATGCAGTTCCCAAATTGGAAAGACTGCAAATATCGGACGATTTAGCTGCGTCATCTTCTGCACTTGAAAAAAAGGATAAAACTTCGCCTATTCTGAGACCTGACAATGGTGGCACATTAGCGGTTCTTACAAGCACACTCTGTGTCAATCATTTTCCTGTTAAGTTCAATCCAGAGAGTATAATATTTCATTATAATGCTTCTGTCAAACCCAAGTTTTCCTCAAAAGTTGGCCAGCCTCGAAAGTTAACTAATAATGATTTGTCCATGATTAGAGAAAAATTGTTTTCGGATGATCCTGAGAGGTTTCCCTTAGACATGACTGCACATGACGGTGCAAAAAATATCTTTAGTGCGGTGCAGTTACCAGAAGAGACGGTTACTGTGGAGATCTTTGAAGGAGAGGATGAAAAGATCACTTCATATAGTGTTACCATAACACTTCTTAATAAACTTAGACTTCGCAAGTTAATGGACTATCTTTGTGGACATTCACTCTCTCTTCCTAGGGATATTCTACAAGGAATGGATGTGGTGATAAAAGAGAATCCCGCTAGGCGCACAATTTCCGTAGGACGGCACTTCTATCCCACAAATCCTCCTTTGGTAATGAAGGAACTTCGCCCTGGAATAATCGCAGTCGGAGGGTTTCAGCATAGTTTAAAACCTACATCTCAGGGTCTGTCCTTATGTGTTGACTACTCGGTGGTGCCTTTCCGAAAGCAAATGTCAGTCTTGGATTTCTTACATGAGCGCATCGATAACTTTAACTTGGGTGAATTTGAAAAATTCAGGAAATATGTTGAGAAGGTGCTTATTGGATTGAAAGTTAGTGTGACGCACCGAAAATCTAAACAGAAATATATCATTGCAGGATTAACGCCTGCAGTTACAAGGTATGTCACTTTTCCCATTGACTGTACTACGGGCTGGAAACTCTCAAAGGATGTTAGTCTTCTTAGCTTTTTTAATGAAAAATATGACAAGGACATTGTATACAAAGATATTCCTTGTTTAGATTTAGGGAAAGGCAACAAGAAGAACTATGTACCCATGGAATTTTGTGTTATAGCTGAGGGCCAAAGATATCCAAAGGATCGTTTGGATGGTGTTTCTGCAAAGACATTGGAAGCAATGTCACTAGCTCACCCAAGTGAAAGGCAGGGTGCTATACAGAAGATGGTGCGATCGCGTGATGGACCTTGTGGGTAAGGGGAATGCTGGTTCAATTCTAAATGTTAATACTTTTGGTACTTTCATTACTTTCCTTGGTTGTTGTTTACAGATGCATCATGCATGAAATGACAATATTGCATCTATATCATTAGATACTTAATGAAATGAAAAATTGCATGTTACATACACCCTTCAATTTTCCACATGTGTGAAGAAGGCAGCAAATGACCCCATAACCTTCATATTAGGTGTCTTATGAACAAGTTCAGTCCGTGTGCTCTAGTATCAACACAAAGAGGAAGTTGATAAATTATTTGGATAATCTAAACAATGAGAACAATCAGAAGAAATTCAATGATAGGGAAGAAAAACTTAACTGCTAGCAGGAAAGAACAACAATTTACTCTTACAACAACCTCTGGACTTATTAAGTCTATGAAAACCAAGAGAGTCGACTTTCGTTGGAAGTCGAGAAGGGAATATAATATTTGATAGCATTCCTAGCACAATTGTCAAATTGACGACTATACACCTAGCTAAATATTATTAATCACACTGCAAGATTCCTAATGAAATTAGGAAAATATACTATTGGACTCCTAATGAGATATGACTTATGCATTGGAGTTTGATTTGTCATGATGACAGTTAAATTTTCAAGTCATGATTGATTAAACATGATGACTCCTTCAAGTAGCAAATGCTATAGCTTAGTATATAAGTGCAAACCTGTACATATTACTTTATAACGGGTGGATATTCAACTTAACAATTCTTCGGCTTTCTTATGTGAATGCTGGAAGTGATTGGTCATTTGGTTGGAAAATTTGTAGTTATAAGAATTGGTTTTTACATTTAATGTCTGTGAATATATTTGTGGTTATACTATATGTCCTTTATATCAGTTTTCTTATTTGTTGGAGACATATCTCACTTGAGATTTCTTCATTGGCAGCGGTGATCTTCTTAAGAATTTTGGAATGAGAGTCAACACTACCATGACAACCATTCTAGGACGTGTAATTGGCCCCCCGGAATTGAAGTTGGGTGATCCAAATGGCAAGATTGCCAAGATAACAGTGGATCTAGATAAATGTCATTGGAACCTTGCTGGAAGATCAATGGTGGAAGGTAAACCAGTTGAGTATTGGGGTATTATTGATTTCACCAGCATTGGGCCGTATAGTAAGAAATTAAGACGAAAGGAATTCGTTGAAAAACTTATTGGTAAATACAAAACGTTGGGTATTAATATGCAGGAGCCCATTTGGTATGAAGAATCTTCAATGAAGATACTTGCAAGTTACGACTTGCTATCTGAATTACTTGAAAAAATCAACATTTGTAAAAATAACCAAGGTCGTCTACAATTTCTTCTCTGTGTGATGGCTAATAAGAGTCCAGGTTACAAATACCTCAAGTGGATTTCTGAGACCAAAGTTGGTATAGTGACACAATGTTGTTTGTCTTATAGTGCTAATCAAGGGGATGACAAATTCTATACTTATTTGGCTCTCAAGATCAATGCCAAGCTTGGAGGCAGTAATGTAGAGCTCAATAATAGGCTCCCTTATTTCAAGGGTGACGAACATGTTATGTTTATAGGGGCTGATGTCAATCACCCTGGTTCTCGGGACAACAGGAGTCCATCAATTGTTGCTGTGGTTGCAACCGTTAATTGGCCCGCTGCAAATCGTTACGCAGCACGTGTTTGCCCACAATTCAATCGAAGTGAAAAAATATTAAAATTTGGGGAGGTTTGCGTTGAGCTTGTTGGTTGTTATGAGAGGATGAATGGAGTCAGGCCACAAAGAATTGTTGTTTTTCGTGATGGGGTGAGCGAGTATCAGTTTGACATGGTTCTTAATGAAGAGCTACTAGATTTGAAGAGAGTGTTCCAAAGATTAAATTACTTCCCAACAATTACTCTTATTGTAGCACAAAAAAGACATCAAACTCGATTTTTTCCAAATGGTTGGAAGGATGGATCTTCCAGTGGAAATATTTTACCAGGAACAGTTATTGACACAAAAGTTATACACCCCTTTGAATTTGACTTTTACCTTTGTAGTTACTATGGAAGTCTAGGTACAAGCAAGCCCACTCACTACCATGTTTTATGGGATGAGCACAAGTTTACATCTGATGAATTGCAGAAACTTATATATGAGATGTGCTTCACCTTTGCAAGGTGCACTAAACCTGTGTCTTTAGTCCCTCCTGTGTATTATGCTGACCTTGCTGCTTATAGAGGGAGATTATACCACGAAGCAAGGACTGGGATGCAATCTAAGAAGTCAAGAGCATATTCATCTTCTAAAGATTCATCACCGGTTCCATCAACAGCTTCGTTTGAACAGGGATTTTACAGGTTGCATGCTGACCTGGAAAACATAATGTTCTTCATCTAACGGATCTATCATCCACTCTTACGGAAGCTGGGAAAATCTTATGACCTCTCCTATCTACATATATACTGTGTCTTCTGCTTTTCTGCTTTTTTCTACTCAAAACAGTGAAGTAGTTTGTGTGTGAATATAATGGCTTATGAGTTTTGAAACAATCTTCTGTTTCCTATCATACCTTTCCATTTTAGAGGAACTTTATTCCCAGGAAAATTGGGGCTCCAATCAATTGGTAACTCTGGAGCTCAAAGCTAGATCTTCAAATAAGCTCATATTTTAGGTGCTCCTTTTCTCTTCCCGTCAGGGACGGACTGACATTGTCCCCAACATGGGACAGGGCCCCTCCAGCTTTTCTAATTTTTTTTCATTACATACTATATAATATAGTTATTATGACAAGTAATGAAAGCTATATAAGTGTTGAGATCATTTTGAGAGAAGCTAGAGCAAGGTGAAATGACATATATAAGTCTGTTTGGTTGATGGGAATGGAGAGTTTGGCAAATTTTTAAGTTTCTTTTTATGAATAATAAATAACCTTTTTAGTAGCATAAAAAATAATAGAAGTGGTTATGATTTATGAATAAAAAAACTAATTGATATGAAGAGTTTATCATATTTTTTGACTAATCGCTAAAAAGATTAGTGTAGATTCAATTATAGATGATTTTTTTGTGATATACATGAGAAACGGTATGTGTTTTGAAAGAATATTAATGTAGTTAGCTGATATAAATATAATATTTTCTTTCGATATATATATTTGTTGGATAAATCTTTTAAATATAGTTGGCCACCCCAGCAATCTAATCTTGGTTGCGCCCCTGCTTCGCGCACCTCCTATATCTTGAGGTATGTCCTGCCTTATTAGCATCATGTTTCATTCCTAACATGTTTGAAGAACATTACTTCCTAGTATCATGCTACTGAAAATTGGGAATCTGTTTTTTCTTTCTTGATATGATACTGTTATATGCTTGGAGGAACTCAATTTCCCTAGCTGTCTCCTATATTCAGTTGTTTGTTCAGTTTCTAATTTCTATGTGTTGTCTTAGTTTATTCTGATTTGGCAATCATGCTACTCTTTTAGATTTATTATTTTTTTACATGAACACTTTTCTTGACTTGTATGCCACAGTTATAGTATGTATTCCATACCTTGGATTGATTTGTTTGATTCCTCAACATCAGCATTTTTCAGGTTTTCTGGAATTTCAAGAATCACTTGACAGGATGTACCTTATACGAAAAATGCAATACTTTTTTTAACCCATAGAGAGTTTTTTTCTCGTTACAACGGCTACAGCATATTGAATTTCAAATCCTCTTGCATATTGCATAATTATCTCATGATTGATTATCTAATTGTGTTTCAATTGGTTGTGTTTTTAAGATGAGGCTCAATGCAGTACAGTCTGTGAGGATGAATGCAGTACTTCTATAATGCATCTAGTGGCAAGTCTGTTCTTTTTCAATTGGTTTTACTTGTCGTTGCTTCTTGTTAGCTGTTGTGTCTGCAACGCCTACTGGCTACTGCTCTTTGTTTGGAAGAATTAGGTTTTAGTTTATACAATTAACTCTTATTAGTACTAGACCACTAGTTGTGAAGGTGTGAAATGCATTTTAAGATATTATAACTGATTTGGTAGCTACTGTAACAAAAGTCTGTATTTACTATTTAGTCTCTATAATCCTCAACCAACACCTTTTGATCTTAAACTAATGCAAGACCAATGTGGTGTCACGTGTATCATTCAAACTCGGCAACAGGATAAGAACCCCACAATCCACGCAGATAAACCTCTTACAAACAGGACATCGATACAAGAATTGTCTGACTTACCAGATGAACTGTCATTTGCCGATAAACACGCAGGAATCGAGGACAACCGAGACTCAACGTTATTTGCTTCTGAAAGGGCTTTCTCCAGAGATTCAAAGGAGGTAAGCGGAAGCAAATAGTTGCACTCAGGTGCAGAGATACAATATCTGCATCCTGGTTGACGACATCATATAGGGACTTGACAACATTGTACTTTACTGTCAGCATAGGACCTCAAGCAATATGAATAGAACATGTGTGAACATTTTAAGGTAATCATCATTGACAATGGCTTGTTGTCTCAACAAATAGAACATTTCTTGAGTAACCTTTCACCATTTAGTGGAAAAGTGACAAGTCCCATAGCTACTTTAGCCAACTGCAGTGGCTGCTGATCAATGCTTGGTAAAAGCTTCAGATCAAAAGTTTCAAACTAATAGCTGTAAATTCATATCCAACTTTAAAAATAATAGCCATAAATTCAAGATCAAGGTGGTGTCACGTACATCTAACCTCCTTTTCAGGTTTAATGTCCAATTCTTTGAGCTCCATATCCAACTTTTCTTGAACATAAGAGTGTTCTAACTCCTTATCATGAAATTCCATCGGTTTCACGTTCTATAATACTTTTTAACTATTTATTATCTCTGTTTATTTATTTTATGTGTTGTTAACCATAATAGCATCGAACTCTAAATTTGACATAGTTGAATAGCCGCTATTGTAAAGATAAAAAACAAACATACAAACTAAACATAAATTCCAACAACATACATCAATACTCAAAAAAAGAAGCAAACAAATACAAAATTAAATGGAGCACTTATACTTATTTGACATTAATATTAGAAATCAAAATCCAATTTAACTAAACTACTAATTAAAGTTCTAAAAGTATACTCAAAATGACATTCCATCAAAATGAAGTTCCAAAAGAAATCAAAACTTGGCCCATTATAGGTGCATTGAGGGCTAAGGACATGTCCTCATGCATGCATTAGTAGATGGAGTTGACATTCCCTTCTTTTATATAATTGCAAAAATATCAGTGTCTACTTTTATTCATATTGAAAGTCTTTGATATAGATTATTTCGTCCTATATATTGCCTCATATATGTAACCAATATATTTTGGTTTTTTCTCATTATTAAAAAGTCTCAAAACTTACACAAACAATCATATTGCCCTGAGATGGAATAGAACATTATTCCGAAATTATGCCATGAAAATAATTCTATACGCCCATTTTCGCTTAGCCTCTTTAGTTGCCTTTGTGCTCAATCACTTATGATACAAATATATTCTCAAGTTTTTTTTGTGCAACATTTGGAGAGTGATGAATATTGTAGCGAACCTAGTTACTCCACTTCTAACCAATGCTATTTTTTTGGTGAACTTACTCATTATGCTAAGGGCGTGAATGGTTGTTTGCATATGAGCCCAACAAGAAATTTGTCTTTCTATGGTTCTCTTAATATTAGACAACTTTTAAATGGCATTCAACACTAAATCTTCACAATGAGTAACATATGAGGTCTAAAAGAAATTAGAATACTTGTCATCTAAATATTTTCTTAAGAATAAAATAAATGAATTAGATGATTAATCTTTAACTTCTTGGTTTCAAATGAACTCTATAATTTTTAACAACTTCAATCATCAACTTAAAAATCTTATACTTGACAATATTAAAAAGATGTCCTTTCAATAAAAGAATATTTTATAGAAATGACATTGACTTGTTCAATCACTTCTAATTAAATCTCTTGTATCTTTCATACAAAAATATTTTATAGATTTTTGTCGTCTAGTCATTGCCAATGTTGTTTTTGAGATACCTCTAAATTTTTAACCGTATGTAAACACATTCATAGATAGATGTAGTTTTGAAACAAGGACTTTACCACAAAAGGAAATAACTGCTTGACTATTAAAAATAATTCAAAAAAATTTAGAGACTGCAACATTAAGAATTTTTTTATGAAGACCAAAAATAAAATTTTAAATTTTAGACATTATGAAAACGTATTTATTTAATCTTAAATTATTTTTCACAAAATATAATACTGTTTTTGTTCTAAAATAATTGATTCATTTATAAAAAAAAATTATATATCTCAAAATAATTGACTATTTAAATATACAATGCATCTTTTTAATCATTTTTAATATTAATATTCAATTAATTTGGAATGAAGAGAATAATAAATAAATAAATAGAATAATAGTACCAAATTCCAACCACTTTACAGATAAGAAGAATGGCAACTTCACTTCTCTTGTTGATACCCTTTGCCCCTCTCTTTCTCTCTCTCTTTCGAAGTCAATGATCTATGAGGGTCAAATATTGATTTGTTTTCCAACGCCAAAATATTTCGATTTTGATTTTTGGGTCTTATAGTATCACACCTCTTTTACTCTTGGGGTGAAAGAGGAATGAGATTTCTAAATAGCATTCTAGAATTATCGATTTCTATTTTTAGACTTTGATTCATCAATAGGGCCCAAAATGCCCATTTTTGCTATCAAAGTTTTGTAATTTTAGAATAAAAATATGATTTTTTAGATCGATTCGTTGATGGGTTATTCTGAGATATTGTTGTAATGATTAGTTCATATTCTATATCTGAAAATCTCTGGTAATTAAAAAATGGAGGATCAAGATGTTTTAGGTTATAGAACATTTGTTGATGTTGAAAGAGAGGAGGAAGAAGAAGAAGATGAGTTTTGTAGTTGTTGTGAAGATGAAAAAGAAGATGAAGAAAGAGAAGAAGAAGAATGGAAAGAAATTGAAGAAACGGTGGTGGAAGGGTTGAAGGAAGAACTTGATGAATTTTCAGTGAAAATGTTCTTTAAGGGTTTGTCAATAACTGGTGTGGAAAATTCAACATCAGGGTTTTCTGGAATTGGAGTGTTCATGGAAAGATCATCAAGTTTTCCACCTATAAGGGTGCAAAAAAGGCTTGATTTTTATGCTGAGGAGCCTATGGTTGATTACTTGGCACTCATGGATGGTTTGTTAGAAGCTATGCAGAATAAGATCCGTAGGGTTTATGCTTTCACTGATTCTGAGTTGTTGTATAAGGTTTGTGATTCAGTGATTGATCCTAACAGTTCTTTGTTTTGTGACCTCTACAAACCCTAGGATGCAAAAATTGAAAACCACTTGTGCTGATATTTCTATTTCTATTATAATGTTTTCATTTTCACTGATTCTAGTATGTATATATATCATTTACTTCTCATTTTCTTGATTTGAATATTCCTTATTTTTTGGACCCCTTGTTTAGTTTTTTTAAGTTTGCATATGATATTTTTAGAGGTTTGTGTTCTTGAAGCCTGCTATGACTCAATTTGAACATCACATGATTCACATTATTTTTTTTCTAGGAAAGCTGAAAGGGTTTTCCTGACACTGCTGTTTATGATGCATGTATAGTAGTGTTGTTAAATAGTGGCTATAGGCGCTACATCATAGCAAAATTTGAACAACTTGCTATTGTTCCGTGATATGTTATTTAGTGCACAATGGTGTCAAATAGCATGCTGTAGCTGTATAGTGTTGTTGAGTAGTGGAATTTGAACAAACTGCTATTTTTTGCGATCCGCTATTGACAACACTGATGTATATGCCTTTTTTCTTGACAATGATGTGAATGATTTGCGCACTAAGATTGATACCACTTGAATATGGTGGATAGCCTGCAAAGTTTTTCTTCAAAAAATAGTAAATACATTAATTGACATTGCTTCATGTGCCAATAAGTCACTAACCTCTACAAACTCTTAAAACTGTGTATGTGTGTGTTTTTAGAAGGTCACTTGTCTTTAAGTATGTTTTTTTTTAATATGGATATTTTGACAGATCACATTTGATGAAAATTTGGACATGCCACTTTTAATGGCACTGAGAGAAAGGATTCTGGAACATGCCAATAATTTTGAAACTTTTGATCTGAAGCTTGTACCTAGCATTGATCTTGAGCAGCCAATGCAGTTGGCCAAAGTAGCGATGGGACTCGTCACTTTTCCAGTAAATGGTGAAAGGTTGCTTGAGAATTGTTCTATTTGTTGTGATGACAAGCCGGTGCCGATGATGATCACTTTGAAATGTTCACACACATTTTGTTCACATTGCTTAAGGTCCTATGCCGATAGTAAAGTACAATGTTGTCAAGTCCCTACAAGATGTCCTCAACCAGGATGCAGATACTGTATCTCTGCACCTGAGTGCAAGTCTTTTCTTCCGTTCGCCTCCTTTGAATCTCTGGAAAAGACCCTTACGGAAGCCAATATTGTCGAGTCGGATAGGATTTATTGCCCGTTTCCAAATTGCTCTGTTGTCCTTGATCCCTGTGAATGTTTATTGGCAAATGACGGTTCATCTAGTCAGTCAGACAATTCTTGTATCGAGTGTCCTGTTTGTAAGAGGTTTATTTGTGTGGATTGTGGGGTTCCTTGGCATTCTTCCGTGACCTGTGAAGAATACCAGAGTTTGCCAGAGGAGGAGAGAGATGCTTCCGACATTACATTGCATCGTCTTGCTCAGGATAAAAGGTGGAAACGATGTCAGCAGTGTCGAAGAATGATTGAGCTTACTCAAGGTTGTTACCACATGACATGCTGGTAAGATACTACTTCTCTTTATATGAAAAAATTCATATTAATATATTTAAATGGGAATGACTTCTTATAAGAGAATTTAAATTGGAATTTCATTATGTGTGTATATATTTATATACTTATATTAAATCATTATGTATATATTTTGATTGGAATGACTGCTTATAAGAATTTACAAAAATAGAAGTAACAAATCTGCCAACTTAAACCAATTTTGCATGCAAGTTTTGTTTTCTTCTTTGTTTGTTTGTGGTGTCTCATTTCCTTATGATTATATCTTTAGAACTTGCATACTCTAAAAAATGAAAATGAAAAACTGTCTATAGAGTGTAGACCTTAGTTAAATTTCTGATAGATACCAGATACATTGAAGTGGAAATAAAATACTGTATTTATTGATGGAAGAAAGGCCCTGTATCGACGTGATAATAGCTCTGGGTACTGAAAATACAAAGAAGTAAATGTAGAAAAATAGAAAAGTATCAAAAAGTGTCTAAAGATTTGATTGTCCAATTCTCTCCCAAGTCCTAACCAATTTTCATCCCCCCTTTCCCCCTCTTCTCACCCTATACATATGCCCGTGTTGCCAAATAGCAGCTATATCGGTGTTATAGTGTAGTGGAATTTTAACAAACCACAATTGTTCTGCTATATGCGACTTTGTACAAAGTGTTGTCAAATAGTGGCTATAGCAGTACAACACTATTGCGTAGTAGAATTTGAACAAACCACCATTTTCCGTGATCTGCAATTGACAGCACTGACATATACTCACCCTTCCAAAAATGCATCCCAAGCACCTCCCCACTACTCTTGCCATATAGGGAATTAACTATTTCTTTCTCTCTCTCCCTAAATCTCATCAGGTTCATCACACTTCATACTTTGATTAGGGGCGACGTCCTTCTTGGGCCTCACCTCATAAACCTTGGTTATTTTGGGCCTTAGGTTTGCATCAATTTCTGATTGAGATTTACAAAGCTTGAAATTTGTATGTTGTTGCCTTAATTGACTTACATTTTTCTAGATGATAATATTTAGACTTGGACTAAGGAAATGTTTCTTCATTTTTTGAAGCAACTGTTTCTTCTTTCTGTCAAACTTGCATTGAAAAGAAAAAATCCTTCAGTTTGGTTTGATAGAAATATATACAAGAATGAATGGTTTTAAAGGCTTTGACAGTAGCAAAGCTGAGTTCTGCAAAAAGTTTTAGTATGAATTATGAATAATAGTGTTAGAAACTGTTTTAATGAAGTACTAACATTCATTAGTAACGAGGCATGAACAAGAACAAAGCACAGAAAACCTAGTATTCATGCTTGTTATGCACTTAATTTCTCTAACTTCCCCTCCCTCCTACTTATAACAGAAACTCCCTGAATTTCAGGTAGAATACAAACCGAATTTTATTCCCTCCCTTTCTACATTCTTCTAGAAGCTGGGCCTAAATATATTTGCCAAATCTGGATCAAAGGCCCAGGTGTTCTGTCAATTACTTAGTTCCAAGGTTTAAAGTATGTTGTATGTTTGATAATGATATGATAGATTGTAGACAAGTTTAGAAGTCTATGTCAAATTTCGTTGGTATAACATAAGCAATTACATTTTGTTATTGGGCCGTTTTGGATTTCAATCGGTTTATTTTAACTTATTTATTGGCATAAGGACTTGTGAGACTGTTAAAAATAGTATAGGAAAACAATTTATGAAATGTCCATAAGCTTTTCATGATAACTTATAAAAACAACTTCTATATGAAAGCAGTTTGACTTTATTTTATTTTTGCTATAGAAATAACTTATATATAAACACTTACTCCCTCCATCCCTAATTATAAGCACATATTGGGAAAAAAATTGTCCCTAAATACAAGTTCTTTAAATTACTAGATACATTTATTATTTTTTCCAAGCATAACCTTTAATTATACTACAAATTTGTCTTGGAGTTTAAAAAGTCAATATTGAATACATCTATACATAAAGGATAATTAAGTCATATTTCTATACAAAATGGACACATTAACTACACTACCAACCTTTTTTTATAAGAGTGAAATATTACAATAGGTGCTTATATTTAGGGGTTGAGGGAGTATATGATAAGTGCTTAATTAATTTATGTCAGATTATAAAATAATATCTCGATATAATCTTATAATATCTTAAGTTATATCTTAGGATGAATTTATATTCATAGGGTATCTCTTATTATTATTTTGATTTCTTGATTTTCTATTTATTTTGGATTGAGTCTATCTATTTCTATAAATGGTGATTAGTATTGAATCTTTTGTATCAAGTTAGCATAAAACTATTATTTATAATATTCAAGTTCTTATTATTTTATCTCCTCCTTTAATCTAAAATCCCACAACTTGAACGATTTGTTTATCCAAATAGGACCTATAACCACTTATAAGATAAACGCATATGCTGTAGGCATCTAATTAAATTGTTTATCAAAACATGATCATAATAAGTTTGATTTCATGTGTCTAAATTTCAGGTGTGGTCACGAGTTCTGCTATTCTTGTGGTGCGGAATATCGGGAAGGCCAACAAACATGCCAATGTGCATATTGGGATGAAGACAGCTTGACACATTCGCTTCAAGAATCAGAACAATGGGCATGGGAGACTTCCTTGATCATGGACGCGTACTCAGATCAAGAACGATCACAACTCGCACTTATACAACGGTTCCTTGATGGCGGTTTTAGTCTTAGTGACCACAATCCCTACCAATCTCCTCCCCCTCACTGTACAGAATCCTTTGTAGACCCTTTGAAGGATCTTCATCAACTTCCATGGCTAGAGAGATTCGTGTCTGTGATAAGTGACAACTACTATGAAGATTACATGCAATGAAACTATGCTAAATCTTATGCTATCTATTGCACTTCTGGATTGTTCAGTGAGTTTCGCAGAATCACATTATGCCACCGTATGTTGTTGGCAAAAACTATACTTTGAAGCTTCGACAAAATCACGATGCCAGTGTGTGATTTTACTAAACTCATTGTCAATCTAAACATGCAGATGCAGATAGTTAGTTCATCAACTTCATACAATCACATGGATAAAGAGTTTCTCACTCTGCTCATTTTTCTCATTAGGTGTAATAACAATGTCATGTGACTTCTTTTATGTTCTTCACTTTGATATCTTTGACCTAAGGTTCATGGATATTTTATTAGGGTGAACAATTTGTTCATGATCACTTTCTTATTAAAAGAATGAAAAATGAACATTGGAAGAAGAGAAACCAAAATTTGTCTGTGGTTTGGGAAGAATATAACGTTAGTCAATTGAAAGAAATTTAGGATTTTATTTTTCATATTCTAAATTTCTAATAATGCCTCTAAATGTAAGTTTACTTACTATTGAAAATGATTTTAACCCAACGGGTTGGTTTACTTAAGCATGTTAGGTAAGCAAACGAGAAAAATATTTCATCTAAAAAGATAATTTTATTTAACAAATATGATAATAATGTAATAGAATTTAGTTAAATTTATATACCACTACTATATTTACTAGACAATCATTATGTAATTTAACTTTTTCTTTATTCTTTAAGAAATTATATTATGATGGTACCTATTAATTAAGAACGTCAAATACGACTGCGTGTTCTTAACAATTTTGAGGACCATTCTATTTAGGTGAAATGTTTGACTATAAAAATAAAAAGTAAAAAAAGTGAGGACCATTGCACCATGATTCAATTTCCTTGGTCCCAATTCCACAATGATTAACTAGGTCCACTGGTGAACGTTAACATGGTGACAAACTCCAATATCTATCTATTTTCTAGTGGAATAAGAAGAATTAAAAAAAAAAAAAAGGAAAATAAAAGGCACAGTAAAATAAGTGAACTTGATTTGAGCAATTTGTTTAGTGTTTTTTATTTTACTTTTTATGACCAACAAAATGTTACAATAATGTATTAATAGTATGTTGAAGTTGTGTCGGTGTAATAGTGAATGAGTGAAATGGGTCTGAAAATAGAGAAAGAGAATGGAAACTTGTCACATTTCCATTATCCTTGCTTTTAATCATACGTTGAAATTGAACGTGTTGATTGTATGTTGAGGTCAATCACTTTGTTTTTTTCTCCCTCTTTTCCAATTAATTTGAAGGGTAAATTAAATGAGTGTGGGGTCAAATGTTTTTTTCTCCATGAAATTCACATACTAGTATTTTGGACATTAATCCTCATAAGTTAAATTGAGTGGATAGTGATGGAAAAGGAAAGGAGAGAAAGATGGAGGGTGGTGATGAGTGGGGACAAAGTTGCAGTGTTTTTGGATTTGGGAATTTGGGATGAGAGACTTTATGTTTATGTTTTTGATATGAATGAATCAAACAGAAAAACCAACCCCACTTACTGCCGAGGCGACACTTTCAAAACAATAATAATAATAACTCATACATAGTCCTATGCTTCGCTACTATATTAATATTATTGTCGTCATCACAATTTTAGGTCTCATCGATAATGTCTACAATAAAATATGTTTAATGGATCGTTGAAAAATTATATTAAAATATATGGATTGTCGAAATATAATCATATAAAATTATTAGTGTAATTTATTTAATAAAAAATTTAGAGATGTAGAGTTGGGGAGAATGTTATTTATTAAGCACTACGATTAAAATATTATACAATAAATCATGTGTATATGCGACATCTATTTAAACACTCCATTTGAATATATTTATTGTAGATGTTTTTAAAAGCTTTAAAAATATTGATTAAAAAAATTGTACACATAAAAACAAATATATAAATAATAAATTTCATTGTAATTTTAATTTTATTAGTTTAATTATTTTAAAAATTTAATTTATTTTTTAACTAAAAGATAACTATATGATATATGAAACGATAGATGTAAAATAATCAAATCAATACAACAATAATAACATCCTTTAAAATATATTTTTTATTTTTTATTTTATTTTTATTTTTATAATTTAATTAATATAAATAATTAATATATTTAAATGTTTCTGTATAATGGGTACATTTGAGACAATTACAGTAACTTAACTTTCATAACCCTGACACAAATCTATGAACGTGTACCTTATCTTCAAACTCATTTGTTTTTTTTTTTTTTATCTTTTAAAATTTCACAATTATTCCAACTTCCAATACCGCGTGGTCCTCTTATCATACTCAGATGTTGCAATTTCACGTTCTCTTCTGACTAACTCACTATTCTCATTTATCCATCACACTCTTCTCCATAACTTCTCTTGCTTTCTTCTCATTTTCACACTCTTTTTTTATTACTCCAAAATTTAATTTTTCAACAAGAAATTCAAAAAGTTGAATAGGCCTCGTGTGGCTACAAATTAAACGGACTCCATCATGCAATAGTGGGTCCACCTCAACCCAAATACTATTCTACTTCTTATCTCATTTCATTTCTACAATCATCGGTAACAGACAATAAAGAATGGAATTAATTTTCATCTACTTGTCGAAGTAAAAGATTCTGAATTTATTAAGATATAAAGTCAATTACATGTATATAATTTTAAAAGTTATTGATCATATTAATTAGTCACTATACAAGTCAACTCAAGTAGAATAGATAATATCCGTAAAATATAATTCAATCGTAAAATATAGATATCATTAAATTAAAAATTATATTTAAATTTAAATATGGAATATCGTATATGCTTAATTTGTATAGTTAATTATTATATTTAATTTATATAATTAATTAATTAATTAATACTTTCTCTATTCATCATATTTAGTATTTAAACATTTTATTTTTGTTCTAAAACTTTTGTTGTTTTAAAAAATTAAAAAACAATTAATGATATTTTTTTATATTTTAAAATAAAAATATGCATTAAATAAATTTTATTTTTATATAATGATTGAAGGATAAAAAAATTAAATTTATTATTTTTTAATATGTGTATTAAATATTAAAAGAACTAAAAATTCATAGACAAATTAAGTATGTTTAGTATAAGTAGTTATAATAAACTAAGTAATTAAATTTAAGTGGCTAATAAATATCAATTAATAATAAATTATTTTGGAGAATTTGAATTCGATTCTTTGTTAAAATAATTTTTGGTCAGGACTATAAATTAAATTCATAAAAAATTGACTTGTCAATGACATTATATATAAAGATTATTTTGAGTAAAAAAAATATTGAAGAATCACAAATCTAATTTTATTGGAAACTGTAGTAACATCTATTTGAATAGAGCTGAGTTAGAATCTAAGACTTTTTGTTTCTATTTATTTAAAGTGTGTAAATTTAGTCACTAAATATTCTTAAAAAAAATTGAAATTTAATCCATAACAATATGTATGGATAATTAGGTGTATTTGATTAATTTCTTTTATAAATCTGAATACCTTATAATAGTTACATTTACCTACTTTAATAATAAGAAAATATTTACTATATAATTTATTTAAGTTCAACGTATACATACTCTTACTTGCGTAAATGTTTTGAATAACATGGAAATTTCATATGTTTTTTTATGCCGGTTTACGGAAATAACTAAATTGTAGAATTAGATTCTTTAAAGACACTAAAGTGTAAAGTGAAAAAATTAAGAATTATTATTTAAATAAATTTATAATTGATTATAATATATCTAAAATATATATTTTTTATTTTTTATTAATTAGTTGAGATTATCTATTTTATCTTTTAAAATGAAAAATTCATTTTAGAGAAGCTGAATTCTTAAATTATAGATAGCATATATAAAGTTTATCATTATTTTCTTTAATTGTCGAGACAACTTGTACACAAATTTTTTATGATGAGTAATATTAAAAAGGATAAAATTTATGTACAACTCTTTGGAATTATTTTTCATAAATAGGTATATTAAGAAAATTGTGATGATTTCTTTGGATGGTCCTTATAACCTTATTAAGGGTGTTTGTGGTTAAGGCCAATCCAACGCATTTATAAGCCTAAAACAAATTTCTTAATAAGACCTTCTTAAACATAGTATTTTTTATATAATAATTTTAGAATTTAATTTATATTGACTATTACTATAAACAGTTTTAACATCGTCAAACAATCATAATTGTTACATCATAAGTAATATTCGACTTTTACCATAACTATCTCTAAAGTATATAATGTTTATGAATAGTTCTGATATGCTCACAATATATAATATTTTACATTGACAAGGAATGATGTTGACAATGTAGAAAATTACAAAGAAGATAAATAACAAAACAAAACAAAAAAAAACATTTAGGGTTCCATTACAATACTAAATCTTATGAATTCAGAAGTTACAAATACATAATAAAATATAGGCTAAATACCACTTGTGATCTCTTAACTTAATTTCAGTTAACGTTTTAGTCATTTATTTTAATGTTAAGTGACAATTTGATCTTTTATGTTTTAAAACTTCGACAATGTTATCCTTTTTTTTTTACAAAAATTCATCAAAATTTTCAAACAAAATCCATAAAATTTATTATATTTTGTAATATAAAACAAATTTAATCAAATTCGTAACTCAAATCTTCAAATAAACTCATATTTGTCATTTTTTATTTGATGTTGTTGGAGATGAAAGTATTCTATTTAAATATTTAAGTTGTGAATTTGGTGAAATTACATTATATTGAGGATGATAATTAGTTTTATGAGTTTTGTTTGAAATTTTTTATGAGTTTTTGCAAAAAATAAAGATAATATTGTTGACATTTTAAAACATAAAATATCAAATTGTGACTTAAAATTAAAATAAATGACTAAATCGGAAAAAAATAAATAAATGACTAAAACGTTAACTGAAATTAAGTTAAGAGAACACGAGTAGTATTTAGCCTAAAATATATAAAGACTAGACTATCCTTAACGTAAAAAAAATATAAAACCCCCAACAACATATTATCTAACACATGATAATTAAGACATAATAAAATTTATAATTTTTCTACCGTATAACTAAACAAACCAGAAACACAAAGACTGAACTACTCAAACAATAAACAAAATAATTAACCACAAGCTTTGCATATGTGCACCAATGGTTGATAGCACCATTGATTTATATTCATAACAAAACTCTTTTACATGCAAATTGATTCACTCCCATGCTACAATTTTAACTTGCTCAATAATAAGATTCACATTCAAAATATGTAAAAAAAATTGTCTCATTTCTTGATATTCAAATCGCTCACGTCACTACAAATCAAACTAAATTAATTCTTTGATGCATTACACGACCACATGAAAAAAGTTATCAAATTGATTAGTGTGATTGGTTGGGTACATAGAAAACACACCAGATAGTCCAAGCCAATTCAAAACATCATATCATGCGGATCCAAAACGAGGACAAGCAAATAACAAGTGACAAGTTGTTTCAACTTCCTCACAACCTGCTATACATTGTTGAACTTCAAAAGAAATAATTCATCGATGAAATACATTATCATTTGTAGGTAGTCTATTTTAAAATAACCTCCATGCAAATAATGATAATTTTGAAAGGACAAAAGGATGACACATTATGTCTTGAAATGGAAGCGCGTTGACACTTGCAACAAACTTCTTTCGCGACACGAAATATGTCTTATTTACCGAATACAATTCTTCTTACATATTATTACACAATCATTTATCTGCTACATTAACCTGCAACTGAATGTTAGATAATAAAGTCATATGCTCCTCCATTTATCCTTATTCCCACACAAACAATTATCTCTACTATCTCTATCATTTCTATCCTTGGACACCTTCTAGATGCATTAACTATATCATGACTTCTACATTTTTTTCTCTTATTGCAATGACAAATGAAATAACCTGCTAAACTGCCCACACAAATCCCCACCAACCAACCATTGATTCTTCCAAAATAAAATATTACTCTCGTTCCAATAATTTTAAACAATATTTTATCAAATCAATCTTCTTCAATGTCAACTCTTCCAGCAAAAATATCATTCAACCACACTAACCCCCTCGACCTACCCCCTTGAATTCCCCAACTTATACTCCATATTTAGTGTTCCACAGCTTAACCCAGAGGCCGTATGACTATGATTTTAACCTCCAACGTCATTTACCCAATAGAGCCTTATTTAAAACTATTAAATCTCGAACACTCAACCCATCTTACTCTAAAGATAAACTCACATTCTCCTAATTCACCCAATGAACCTTACTATTTTCCTCGTTCTCACCCTAAAGAAACGATTTAAAAATATATTCAAGTTGAGAATTGATACTTGAAGGAGCTGTGAAATATAACAGAAAAATAAACTGGTAATGCAGACAAGACAATTTTGAGGAGTACTAAACAACCATCCAACGATAAAGTTATAGGCTTCCACCCTGACAACCTATTTTGGATCTTCTCAATAACTAGCGTCCAAAACATCCTACGCCGAGGATTATCACCAATAGACAACCTCAAATATTTGAATGGAAAACCAACAGTCTTAAAGTTAAGCATCTTTGTTACAATTTGAAGCCATGAACTGTTAACATCAACACATGCCACCATGTTTTTATGAAAAATAACCTTAAGGTCAAATAAAAGCTCAAACCATAACAAATTAGCATTGATAGTCCTAATATTGGCTCAACACTTCACTCCCACAATCAACGTATCTTTTGCAAATTGTAAATGAGAAACACAAAACTCATTTGAGCATTCACCAAAACTCCAGTATTTATATAAGAGTGTATTATCATTTTAGTTTCTTAAATGAGTGAGATGTGACCACTATAATTTTTATTGTATTGAAATTAAACACATCATCAAACTCCTCTTTTGTTATTAATTTTAAAGACCAAATTGACTTATAAAAAACACATTTGAAGACCGAAATAACTAATAAAATTATATATATTTAACTATATTTTTATATAAAAATTGTTTAATAATTAACTTATCGTAACACTAAATTGCTTAATTGACTATATTTACCTTAAAAAAAACCTATAAAACTGAAGGGGATTGTGACATATGCCCGTCCCTCCTTGGCTCCACCCATGAATATCAATAAATCATAAATAATTATTTTTCTATTATGCCATTTACTATTTATTACTTTTTTTTTCTTTTCAATTCTTTTAATTTGTGTTTCGCGTACCATTAATATAAAGTATTATTGTAAAATAACTTATAATTTTACTTTTCTATATAACATTAATTATATTTCTTAATTTGTGTAAAATTGTTAAAGGGACATACATTTAGAACGGAGAAAGTAAATGATACTTCATTTGTTCGATAATGAGGAAATTATTTAAACATTTCATACATTTTAAGGTAAAAATATAAAAAAAATCCATGAAAGTGTAGCCAAATGGCAAAAGCTCAGATATTAAAGGAGTTTCATGTAAAAGGTGTAAGGTTTAAGGTTTGATCTTTAGTTAATAATTTCCCTTTTCACTATAAAAATAAAATTAATTTGTGGTTAATTTAAAAAATATTTTATTGCTGAAAAAAGTCAAAAAAATCACCACAAAAATTCATTTGTGGTTATCTTAAGCCTCGTTATATTTATAAGTATTTTTTTTTCCTTTGTATAAGATTTTTAACCGTCAGAAAAACTTATTTTTCTTGTAATGTCCCCTAACAAATACTAACCACTAAAATCTGCTTATAAACAAATTTATTAAACAAATAATTAAATAGAATATAGTAATATTTTTATTAAATTACTTTTATTAATTATTGGTTTATTCACTTAATGTAAAGTGGATGATATTGATTTATAAGTGATGTAAATAGTAATTAGAAGATATAATTGAAAAAAAAATTGACATTTGAAAACATCATTTATTTTGGCATTACTTTCTTTTTAACTAATGAATCACTCATTTGTATGATAAAAGGAGTATTGTATTATCTAGTTCAACTAATAATATTAGATATTAGACCTTTTCTATACTTACTAATTCGTCTATCATTAAAAAATAAGTGTAGTATTATTGCAATATAACAAATTTTAGATTTTATTTTGATAATATTCCAACAGATTTTTAACGAGCATGGTCAAGAGTTTTATATAGGTTTATTTAAATAAAATAATTAAATTAGCGAATAATTTTTTTAAAACTTACCAAATTGATTTGTTTAAAATAATATAAATAATATTTTTATGATTATTACTATTTTAAATCATAAATTTGATAACTTCTTTAAAAAAAATTAAATAAACATATCTAAATCAATTTTAACATATTTAAATATATTTTGTAAAATAAAATTTAAATGTAAGATGTTATATAAAGTTAGAGATTATCTAAAAGATAATATTAAATATTATAATATAACATACAATTTTATAAACTTTTAAATTAAATTTCAAATATAATCAGATTTTTCATAATATCAAATCGGACTATTTTATTAAAAAATATTAAAAAAAAATTAACGTAGTAACAATTTTATAAATAATAAATATATGACATATAACATGTCAAAACTAAAATTTAACATTTTCAAAATAGATTTCCTAAGGCTTTTATAAAGCATAGTTTAGGCAATTCCATTAGATGCAAGAGGGATAGAGACCCATTATTTTCCTTTTAAATATGATAGCTAGGAATCTTTTATTTTGTTTTAGTTTTTCTTGTTGTGTTGTGATGATGGATGAATATATACATGTCTATCTGTCTATTAATAGAGTGTGTATGATATGAATGATGATATTGATTCATATGTCGCAGAATTGGGTGTGATGTTTTTTGTAACGAACGTGGTTTTTAAGGCAAAGCTACAATAATATGCCATCAATTTATGTTGATAGTGGGACTACTAAAATTATGTCAGTCCCTATGAGGGGTCTGATTCTCATGTCTCACTCTCTACTTGCCACATGCTTACGTTAATATTAATGTCCCAACAATATCTTACATTACTATAGTACATTTTATATAGTTCATAGTACCACAAATTTACCCCACCTTTTATTTTATTGGACACTAGGTCACCCATTTTTCTAACACCTAATTGGAACCATCGTACTAGTAGTTCTTCTCAAATTTACGACCAATATGTAAGGCAAAAAGATTGATGCATAAATATTAATACTACCTCAATCCCTTTTTATAATTATATATTGTTTTTTTACTCTTATTAAGAAAAAAATATTATTAATGTGTTTATTTTATGTGTTAATTTTTTAAAAAATTATTTTTATTTTTAAATTTATTAAATTTAACTTTTCATATTTTAAAACAATTAGTAGTATATTATTACTAAGAGATATGTATGAAAATTAATAATAAATTAGTCTATTAATTTGAAAAAGCGTATTTATTAAAGATAATTTTTTAAAAATAATACTTATAATTAGGAGCAAATGTAATAAATATCTTAAAGGTAATTTGATAAGGAATCACAAAAAGAAACTTTATTTTGAATTTGTATTGAAAGTATATATTCAATCTTTTAAAAAGTTTAAATTCTGATTTTTCAAAATAAAATTTATTTTTGTGGTTTCTAAGTAAGGGCCTCAAAAGCACTTAGGACAAATTCTTAAGTGTCTAAAAGTTTATCCAAATAAACTAAATATATCAAATTTATTTTATATTTAAGATCACATGAAATATTATATAAGATAAAATTGATTGCAGAAATTTATATATATATATATATATATATATATATATATATATATATATATATATTTATTTAAAAATATCATTAATGCAAAGTTCATTCTAATTTATTTTAAAAATAATTAAATATTAAATATTATATTACTTTGAATAATGATCATTAAATAAAAGCACTCAACAAAGCTTTAGTGTGTGGGAGTTGTCGCCTTTTTATTTAACCATCGATTTTTTATGAAAAATATGAAGATTATTTTTTATACATCGATATTGTAATTCTTTATACATATATTTAATGAAATCAGATTATGATGTCATTTTTTTAGATTATTTATCAAAATATCTATGCATTTATCAAAATATTTATACAAATGTGTATTTGATGTGATTTAGTTAGATATATGTGTAGATAAATTTTAAAATAACAGGATATACAAATTAAATTCAACAATCTAACTAATTTATAATTCGGTCCAAAGACACATAATATTCCATTACATTAGATTATTATTTAATTTAAGTGACTAAAAGAAAATATTGAATTCTAGACTGAAAATCATAATTACAATGAAGAATAAAATTTTCTTTTAAGAGTTTTAATGCTGCTAATTCTTAAAATTGATTTGGAATTTAAGATCTTTAATTAAATTAGAAGAGATCACAATCATCTCATTTAAGTGTAATTGAATATTTTATAGACTAAATTATATATGTGGTCCCTTTTTAACTTAATTTCAGTTAATGTTTTAGTCTTTTATTATTTTTTTTCCCGAGTTGGTTCTTTTATTTTAGTTTTAAGTGACAATTTGATATTTTATGTTTTAAAATATCAATAATGTTATCATTTTTTTTACAAAAAATCATCAAAATTTTCAACTAAAACCCATAAAATTAATAATCATCTTCAATATAATGCAAATTTCATCAAATCCATAAATCAAATGTTCAAATAAACTCATATTTTCATCTCCAACAACATCAAATAAAGAATGAAAATATGAGTTTATTTCAATATTTAAGTTATGAATTTGATTAAATTTGCATTTTATTGAAGATGATAATGAATTTTATGGATTTTGTTTGAAAATTTTGATGATTTTTTTGAATTTTTGTAAAAAAAAAAGGACAACATTGTTGACATTTTAAAACATAAAATATCAAATTGTCACTTAAAATTAAAATAAAGAACCAACTCGGGAAAAAAAAAGATAAAAGACTAAAACGTTACCTGAAATTAAGTTAAAGGACCGCAAATGTAATTTAGCCTATTTTATATTTAAATAGTGATATGAAAATAAAAAGTTCAAATTTATTTTTACTTCTTTAGTTTTTGTTGATACTTCAATTTTTTTCCTTATAATATATACTATGTTGGTAAAAAAAAATAGGGGTATATTATGTTGTCATTGTGAAATAAATTAAGAATTTAAAGTAAGTGTTTTCCATGTAAAGAGAATCAAAATAAGTAGAGAAATGAATAAATTTTGATCACAAGAGATGAAAAAGTATGATTTAAACAGATACCAAAAAAGATGAAGAAATAAAATAATACATTAACAATATAAATTAATTTTATATTGTAAGTCGATATAAATTATTAATTATTTAATTATATTATATAATTGTAATTTTTATTAATGATTAATTAAATAATTAATAGTTTATATTATTTGACAGTACAAATTGTTCATATGGTCGTATCTATTAAACTCTAATAATAATAATAATAATAATAATAATAATAGTAAAGTGATTGATTAGTAAAAGAAAAAGTGATGGAGGAAATAACAAGTAATTTAAAGGTGATTTGAGAGTGTCTTTTACTCATTTCGACGAGCATGTATTTTATTCTAAAAAAGAATAAAGATGGTGGTGGACTTACGGAAAATAAGAAAAAGTAAAAGAAAAGAATCAAAAGGCAATTGAATATGAAATGAGAAAAAGGGATAGAATGAGCCATGAGGATGATATATGAACATTTTAATCATTATATCCCAAATTCAGAAGACAAGTACAACTAAAATTATACTTTCCTCTACTTTTTTTGTGATAGACAAGTCACAAGACAAGACGTTTTTGTGTATTGGGAAAAGATAAAAGATAAAGTTGGGGAACACTCAAGAGGATCTTTGCTCTATCAATAATTCAATATTATTGTGTTAATTGGTAAATTCAAATTATCACTATTAATGATTAAATTAACTTTTATATTCAATTAGTGGCAAAATTTGTCTATATATGATATAAACAAAATATCTAAACAAATTAATTTATATTGAAAGGACATTAATATGAGATTAAGATAAAATTAAGATGAAATAAAATATATTTATTTAATGTGTTACATCAAATTTTTAACAATAAAATTTATAAAAGAATTATTATGACTCGTAGTTTGCAATTTTGATATGGATTAATCAATTCAAAAATTAATTTGATTGTTGCTTGCAATTTTGAGGAATAATTTATGTGTTTACTCTTCGATATATTAGTAAAATACAACTTTTTTTTATCAATAATATAATGATTTAATCAAAGCATTTTTATAATATATTAATTATTATTATTATAAAGGTAAAAGATGTTAACTTAATTTTGAATGATGAATAATATATTAATTAAATAATATAATTAAAAAAATTAATATTATATTAAAGTCAAAAAATGATACTGTTTTATTTTATTTTATTATCTAATTTTTTTTGTTTAAATTACATCTCTACAATGTTAGAAACTATCAATTTTATCATAGAAATTAAAATCCGTCACAAAACGCTTACATGGCAAAGAAACTTTCATTTGTGTTTAAAGTTGTGACAAATTAACATGATGAGGCATTAATAATCTATGTGCCATTATTGAAACAAATCATACAACGAAACATATTATGTTAAACAGACAACTTGTTGTTCCACGACATTGTTGATATTTCTTCTATTTTATGTGCTGGAAGATGTGGTCTGGAATAATCTAATATTCAATTGTTTTTTTATTGTTCAATATTTGATTAAAACTTTGATTATAACTTCCATCAATTGTTCAAACCACTTGTATTTCTTATCTCTTTAGTTGATGTGGTCCTTAGTTGTTGTAAGTTAAGTTTGGGGTTCATAACCACTTGTTTCATTTTTTAATTGGGGTGTTATGTAAAACTTTTGGTTTGTTTTGGTTTTGAGATGCCATGTGCTCAAAACTCTTTTATTTAATAATTGTTTAGTTGTTTAAAAAAAAGAACTAAGACCTAAATTCCAAATTTTGTAATTCTTTTCTTCTTTATTTTCTCCATCTTCTTTTAATGAACTAAATTGTGAAACCTCCAAAAGAATTAAAAAAGTTTAGTTGCCCCATTACAAGAAGTGAAAACTACAAGAAATATGCAAAAATGAACAAAAATTACTAATTAAATTGATCATTAGTTTAGTTTTTGAAAGTCAAAAATCCTCACAAATATGCAAAAATGACCAAAAATAAATGGTTTGTCGCGATCATAATTTCTCACTTTTAAGTTGATCACAATCATTTGTGAAGATTCACACGACACAAATGTACAATTTTGTTTAATCAAATTGATACTTTGTGAGAGTTTTTACTAACAGAAATATTAATTCAAATTAAAAAACGCTGATTATAATAATTTAAATTCGCACAAATAAGATTTTTTTCATTTTTTTATTAAAAACATTAATAAAAAATGAACATATATAAAATAATATTAAAAAAATATAATAATTCCTAATTATGTCTTACAAACAATAATTGTCATTCCAGCAATAATATTTGAATTATCTATAAATACTAAACATAAAATAAAATAATCAATTGAACTAAACATCAATAATAATAATTTTCATCTCTATCTCCATTTCCCCTATCATTATCATTTGGTGGACTAATAACGGATGGGTTATCCAACAATAGATCAAAATTATGGTGAACTCAAGCTTTCAAAATCTTTGGAATTCTCAAGTTTGTGGCTGTCTTGAAAATTAATCTTGAAAGTTTTGTAGCGGTTTAAACTGCTACAAATAACATCAGGAAAAAAAAACATTTATGGTGATATTTTTTATTACAAATGGACAACTATTATTTTTTATCGCCGTAAATTTAAATTTATGTTCTCTTACAAATTTTTTGTGGTCGATTTAGGCCACCATAATCAATAAGATTGCCAACAATAATATTTTTTATTTATGAAAATATTTTTAATTAATAATAACAACATATTTAAATTTTACAATTTGTAAGTGAAATTTTGTTAGAATTTGTGAAAAGATCTTTTTGAAGTTGGCCACAATCAATATCTTTTTTGTAGTGAAATATAATTTTGAGTCAAATTTTTAATGTACAATTTCATAGATTAATCTCTCGAAATAATTAAAATCACTTAAAAAGTTGACATATTGCATATTATTTTCATACACATCGATCATAGATTGTATCAAATGCTTTTTTTTGTACAAAATGATTTTATTAATAAGCTTTATATATCATTTATAATATGGTAAAAGAATTTAAAAAACCTATAACAAAAAAAATTTAGACAACTTTTTAGCAAATTTAAATTTGAAAAGGCCTTATAATTCTTTTTTTTATTTAGATCACAAAATATTTTCGATTGGCCTTTTAAGGTTGTAACAAAGCTTTTCTTCTGTTCTTTTTACCACTCTAATTCATAATAGCTTTTACGCTTTCAATTTTCAACAAAAGTAACATTGATGATTAGCCAATGACGAACAAACTAATTAATATGAATATGAGCACCATTTTATTATTCAATCTTTATTAAATATTAGTCCATTTATAATTATCATTAGTGTAAGGGGATAAAGAAAATTCTAATTTTTCTTAAAAAACAAAACTCAGTTGAATATGTTAATATATAATAATTATTTTAATAAAATCTTATGTATAAATATGACAAATTAAATTCACTAACTACTTTTCTAAATATTAAAAACAACGGTGGGGGCATATAATAAGAACCGAGCAATAAACTTGATCAGAGATCAGAATGTATCATGGCCATTTTCAATGCATGAGTTTGAAAAATAATTAATAAATGTTTCTTTTATAGATTTGATCCACCAATATTTCTTAATATAGCTTCTAGATTCGATCATTAATGCTCAAGCATGTAAGGGATACAATATTTTGGGCCAAATACACATTGCCCCTTAATTATTGTCTTAGTTATACTTTTCTCTCTTTTTTATAGAATTAAATTAAATATTTAACACCCGAAATCTGTATGGTATTTTTCCTTTTATTGAAAAAAAATAAAATTAGCAAAAAAATTTAAAGAGAGAAATTTCAGTTATGAAATTAAGTTTATTTTAGGATTATGTCATTCTATATAGAAACTAAAAGCAATTTAAAGAAAAAAAAACATTATTAGTAAACGAAACTTTTTAATAGTTATAGATGAAATCTTATAATTGATGTGTATATATATATATATATCACAATCTTAGTTATCACTTTAAATTAAGATAATTTTACAGCTTATCATTATACAAATTATTGTATTATGTACATGTGCTTTGAAGACCACACCGACAAATTCACACCACTAATATACAAAATAAAAATAGGAACTGATATATACCTATTACTTGAGCAATATATGAATATTATTTATAAAATACCGAGATTACAATTAAAATTTATATATCCATTTAAATTGAGCAAGATACACTACTATATCATATTCATCCATCTATCTTTTATAGGAAAATTAAAATAATATAATTAAATTTAATATTTATAGTTGCATATTTATGATCATCATTGAATACCATACAAAATGAAGACGTGTGTTTGTGAAAAGATATGCATATACAAACAAATTACATTTTTAATTAAAATCTAAATGTCTAAAATGTTTTTTTTAAAAAATTAAATATAAATAATCTGACACGTATTGCATGAATGTCAGGTATCAATGAGTGATCAGAATTAAATCAATGTAATTTCTGAAGTATTTGTTCTTATATCTCAACCAAGTTGAATTTTTTATTTTTGTAAACAGTTGAATATTTAATCATATTAACACCAAGTAACAATATTGTAAAAGAAAGTAAAAACTTTATTTTTAGCTGTATATGTTATGTATTTTCAATTGTGTTACTTCTTTTTTTGGTACTTGAATATGCTAAATTATTGACTGAAATTAAGTAAAATAATAATAAATGTCCTTAATTTTGTTAGACATCAATTTTATCTATTCCATCTTTAATTTTTGTCAAGAATTTAATTTTATAATACATACTTAATATAATAGAAAACGAAAATGTAGTTATTTTAGGCAAGGTGATGTAAGTGCATCCAATAAGAATAGGGTGAGTGGGGACAAAAATTATATACATAGAAAGAGAAAGAGAAAGAAAAAAGCAAAAGAGGTAAAAGGGTGAATAAAAAAAAAGAGAAAAGAGAGAAGAGAGAGTGAGGAAGCATCCTATTCCCATACATAATGGTGCAAGGCATTGTGGTACAAAGAAACAATGATATTGATTTGACATTGGAAACTTTATCCTTTGCCCATGCTAGCTACTAGCTAGCTATAAAATCAAAATACTCACTTCCACTCTAAGGACTTACTTTGTTTGCTTTCACTTTATAAGGATTTTAGGTGTGTCTCAACTTTTATGACTTTTGCTCCCTTTCCAACCCAATATAATGAATTATACCAAACACAAATCAAACCACTCGTCTTACCCGTTTCCATAAATATTCATACCCACTTCATAATCACTATTCTTGTTTATGTCCTTTTACCTTTATATTCTATTCACAACACCACCACCCTAATTCACTATTCTACAAACAGATTCATTTTACTCTTTTTTCTTTCTCTTTTTTTTTTTTATTCTATGAAATGATAAAAATCACTAAAAATTCATAAATATAACCATAAGGTCTTAAATTTTAATTCGACGTATAATTTTTAATAAAAATATTAATATTTTATCTGTTGAACTAAAATTTAAGAATTAATTATCGTGTGTATGACTGATGAAAAAAAATTATCAATACATCACATAATTCATTCATAGACATGATTTAAAACATAATTATAATAAAAATTAAATATTTTTGATGATTATAATTAACTAATATTTACTAACGTTTCACTCAAATTAAGGTTTATTTTTTCTTTTTACTCATCACATATGGACAAGTTTGAAACTTCACCGTTTATTCAAAAGATAATACTGATGGTTATCTCATATGATGATGGCATATGTAAATTCTTGCTTCTTTTTTAGAAAAAAAGTTTATTCTTTTTTGATAGTTGTGTAAAATAATCTTTCCTTTTCTCTTGATAACGGAAATATTCTTTCTTTATTCTATTATATCCATCCATTAATTGCATATATTGAAAACTTTTTAACATTACTTTGAAAAAAAATACTATTATACATTCTATTATAAATTTAAGGAAATAATATTACCTAGGAGTCTGGGATATAACGCGCATAACATTAAATATAATTGTTTTCTATCATAAAACAACTAGTTCGTAACCCGTGCGTCGCACGGAAACAACGATTTTAATAAATAAATTATTATATTAGTTTATATATATATATATATATATATATATATATATATATCAAAGTTTATAAATTTTATTTTATTGATATTAAAAAAATAAGTTGACTTAAAAAAAATAATTTAAAATAAAAAAATTAAAAAAAAATCTAATTATAACTTAACTTAAAAACTACTTTCTTATACGCTCAATGTTATTGATGAAAAGTAT
>NC_021160.2:6992284-7007478 GCF_000331145.2 Cicer arietinum | reverse complement strand
GCTGGTATTCTTCTTTTTTAACTGACCACTAAATTCTCAACAGTTAAACTTCAAGTAGTGGTGTAGTGTATTTTTAATCCATTCTTTTTATTTTTATTCTTTTATTTTTTTAATTGGCCACTAACTTTTCAACTGATCGTGTAACATAAGTTTAATTTTATTCTAAAAAAAGAGATATTATATTGTATAGATTATCTTTCAATTGGCCACTCAATTCTCAACCGTGAAATGTGAAATGTCAGGTCGTGCATTATATTTTATTTTTAATTGGTCATTCACTTCTGCATTTCTCATGTAATAGAAGTTTTATTTTTGTCTTAAAAAAATCTTTTATTTTTAATTTATTTTTCTTATTTTTTAATTGGTCATTAACTTCTCAACGGATACATGAAAAAACTGTAAGTCGTGGTGTATTGTATTTTATTTTTAATTTTTTAATTGACCATTAAATTGTATCGTGGACAAAGATCGTGATGTAACAGAAGTTTTATGCTTTTCTTACAAAAAAAGCTTTTTATTTTTAATTCATTCCTTTTATTTTTTTAATTGGCCATTAACTTCTCAAGAATAAACACGTATTATTTCTATTAATAGAAACTTATATTTTCTTAACACTCCAGTTTGTTGACACGTGTCAAACTTGCCAATTTATCATGTTTGCTTTATTATAATGTATAGATTATGGATATCCCAAATGAAAAAACAGAAAAATAACGATGGTCAATTTAATTTTATTATATTTTTTATACTTGAACGAAATTTAATTTTCTCTAAAAAGAATACTATATAAATTTAAAACTAACTTTGATATTCAAATAATAAATACTCGATGCTCAATTGGTTTTGACCAGAAATTCTCTAATATGAATAGAGATATCCAAAATAAAAGTAATGGACAGTTTTTTTTGTTTTTTCTTTTTTTAATTCTCTTAACACGCATTGTCATTGCACAATTTTCTATGTTTACTAATGCTCAATTGAAACCGAAAACCTTGATAAGGTTAAATATTGATGACAAAAATTAACCCAATGAATAAAAAAGATAACATAAATTAACTTATATGGCATCCACCAAATCTAGATATTAAACAAATAAAAAATAATTTATATTTGAAAGCCATATTCTGTATAAAAAAATTAAACTCTTTCTAACATTTCTATTTCCATTTTTTTTTGTCTTAACTGTAATAACATAACAAAATTCAAAAAAACTAAAACTATTTTTCTTGTCTAAAGTAAAAAAAAAATTTACCTAAGAGAGATTAACATGCACACTAGCATCCATGCCACAATCACACACTGGACATTTACGAACAGTGGACCCACACACATTGCATAGACACAAATGTCTACATGGTAATACCAACACACTTGATTCTCTCACCCCACAATTCTTACACATCCTAACCAAACTACTACCACTTCGACCACCATCGACCATTAGAGCAGTGTCTCTGGCATTTTCGGCCGGACCATTGCTCCCGCAACTCGATTCGGTGTCTTCCTCGGCCGCCGCGTGGTTAAAACCCTCTTTGACATGTGCCATGACTTGTTCCAAATTGTTACGTAGGTAATTGGCAGTGGTTTCATTTGTTTGTGCTAGCTCTCTCCAAACTTGATTTTCAGCACTTAAACTTTTGACCCTTTCTTGAAGTGCCCAATTTAGCTTTCCTATTCTTTGAATCTCTTCATCTTTTTCTTTCAATTTCTTTGCTATTGTTTCTTGGATTACGCATGCTAACATCCTTGTTTGCCTCATTTTGTGTTGTTCTAACTCCATTCTCACTTTTTCTGTCTGTTAAAATCAAAATAAATAAATAAATATTAATTAAAAATTTCATCAATTCTTAATTATAAATAAAAATAAAAAAAATCTAAATTCATTATAATTCGGAGTTTTAGTTAATTCTAAAAAATTAAATTTCTTAATGGGTGTAATAATTAAAAACATCATAGAATTTATCAAATTATCCTTTATTAAAATTAAATTAGTTTATATTTTCAACCAAAAAAATATTATTATTTTTTTACTATAATCAAAACGGAAGGGAGTTACCCATAATTTTTGTTCACATGAAAAAACATAAAACACATTTATTACACAAGCATAAAACACCCCACCCCATAATTTAAAAAACTCACACACACACACAAAAAACATATTAACTACATAAAAAATAAAAACACCCCATAATTATTTTCATTCAAAGTTTGAAAATTTCTCACACCCTTTGTCAGTTACTTACTTTAGATACTTGAATGAAACGTTGAAGTTTGAACAACAGTTTTTTTTTTTTTCAAAAAAAAAAAAAATTAATTATAAAAAAAAAAGAGAAATTTAAGTGAAGGTATGAAAATTACATGATGAGCAAGGATGCGATCAATATCAGATTGTTGATTTTGAAATTGGTAGACAACTTGATCAAGAAATGATGATGATGATGATTCAGAGGAGATAACTTTGTTCTTTTGATTTGGTGGTAGAGAGACTAATTCATTGGAAAAATCTCTAGAACGTTTTCTTTGAAGAGGTATATTGTAAGTGAGTCCACTATCAGCTTTGTTTGGATCACAAACATTTGATTGGTAAAATGGTATGAGAGATTCATGCATTGTTGTTGGAAGAGGCAGAGTAGAATCCATTTGAACATTGTATATTTCAGAGTTCAACACTTGTTCTTGTTGTTGATAATGATGTTGATTTGATTTTATTATTTCCCTATACAAACAAAAAAACAAAAGGGAACATAAGTATTAGCAAATTTGAAGAAAATAATTTGTTTTATCAACAAACAAATGTTTGAATTTTCTATGAGTTCATAATTTATCAAAAATTATACTATGGTGTTTCAACAAAATCATATGATGATTTTCATCATTGTTTAATATATATTTCAATTAGCTGCAATTTTGTTTAAAAATTGAAATGTAATTTATGACAAAATCATGATTGTTTACTATGATTTTATCATTCTTACCACAAATAATTGTTAAAAATATCATAGCGAAAAATTTGAAGAATGATAAAATTGCAAAATTGTAATAGTACCTATTTGTGAGTAAATGAGAAGGCAAGAGATTCATGTAGCTAGCTTCAACAGCCATGGAGAAAATATTAGAATGAAAAGAAAAGATGTTTTTTGTGTAGGCTAAGGTTGTTGTTGTTGTTATGTTTTGTGTGAGAGTTTGGTTTGGTGTTGAGAGATTTTGAGGTGATGGAAAAGGGAGAATAAGAAGGAGATGAGGAAGAGCATGAAGTTTGAACAACATTTTTTTTTTTTTTCAAAAAAAAAAAAAATTAATTATAAAAAAAAAAGAGAAATTTAAGTGAAGGTATGAAAATTACATGATGAGCAAGGATGCGATCAATATCAGATTGTTGATTTTGAAATTGGTAGACAACTTGATCAAGAAATGATGATGATGATGATTCAGAGGAGATAACTTTGTTCTTTTGATTTGGTGGTAGAGAGACTAATTCATTGGAAAAATCTCTAGAACGTTTTCTTTGAAGAGGTATATTGTAAGTGAGTCCACTATCAGCTTTGTTTGGATCACAAACATTTGATTGGTAAAATGGTATGAGAGATTCATGCATTGTTGTTGGAAGAGGCAGAGTAGAATCCATTTGAACATTGTATATTTCAGAGTTCAACACTTGTTCTTGTTGTTGATAATGATGTTGATTTGATTTTATTATTTCCCTATACAAACAAAAAAACAAAAGGGAACATAAGTATTAGCAAATTTGAAGAAAATAATTTGTTTTATCAACAAACAAATGTTTGAATTTTCTATGAGTTCATAATTTATCAAAAATTATACTATGGTGTTTCAACAAAATCATATGATGATTTTCATCATTGTTTAATATATATTTCAATTAGCTGCAATTTTGTTTAAAAATTGAAATGTAATTTATGACAAAATCATGATTGTTTACTATGATTTTATCATTCTTACCACAAATAATTGTTAAAAATATCATAGCGAAAAATTTGAAGAATGATAAAATTGCAAAATTGTAATAGTACCTATTTGTGAGTAAATGAGAAGGCAAGAGATTCATGTAGCTAGCTTCAACAGCCATGGAGAAAATATTAGAATGAAAAGAAAAGATGTTTTTTGTGTAGGCTAAGGTTGTTGTTGTTGTTATGTTTTGTGTGAGAGTTTGGTTTGGTGTTGAGAGATTTTGAGGTGATGGAAAAGGGAGAATAAGAAGGAGATGAGGAAGAGCATGCAATAGATGTGGCTATGTATTAGGAATGAATGAATGAATGATTCATGTAAGGCTTAGTATTTAGCCTATGCTTTTTTTTTTTTTTTTTGTTGTTGTTGTTGTGGGCGTTTTAAAAGAGTTAGAAGAAAGTCAAACGCATCTTTTCTAAGACAGAGAAAATCTTTATGAAGAATAAAAAAACTATAAACAATTCAATTTATTGTTTTACTATTATTAAATTCAATCACCACTTTATTGTTTCCAAAAAAATATTAAAAGGGTTGTCAGAATTTGGTCTGGAGGATTCGCTTTCACAATTTTTCTACTTTCACTCGTTTTGGAATTTGGGTTCCCAACTTTTCCTTTTTTACTTTTTACGAAGTAGAATATTTTAATAATAAATACATCATCATGTATATATATAAAATTAACTAATTATTTTTATTTTATTAACTTAAATATATGTTTAATTTCCATAATTTTTTATTTTTTATTTTTTTCCTGTAAATTTTTTTCTTTGATTATTATCTTTACAAATATGTTTTATATTTTTTTTTATCATTATTCAATTGTTTTAGTCTATGTAAAATTAATTTTTATTGAAATGAATTTTGAAAAAAATATTTATATATAATATTTGATTTTAACCTTTAATTATTAACAATATAAGTAATTATAGGGACTAGTTTCAATTAAAATAATTTCACATAGACAAAAATAAAATAATAAGAACAAAAATAAAAATATATAAGAACAAAAATAAAATAAAAAATTTACTAAAATTAAAAAAATATATTTATAAAAATCAAAAGTATGTTTAAGTCAATTTTATTTTATATTTTTAATTGATTTCCGTTTATTTTATTGCCATATGTATTTCCTTGACAGCTTCCTCATGCCAATTACATGTATTTTTGGATTAGGAGCAATTTTGAAAGCATGAAATTCATCATTCAAGCTCTCTAGGTTTAGTCATGCCTTAATTCCCACCAAAACATGGTTGTAGGATTTTTTTTTTTATTGAAAATATAATAAAAGGATTTTTATTTTATATATATATATATATATATTGCACAGACTCCCCATGTTATTAGCAAAACATTGACACCAGGACACTATTATAATTACTTAATACACTTTATAAAAAATACTAGTAGTATTGCATTAATTAGTAATTAATTCAAATTGATAAAGTAATTATTTATATACCAAGTTTTAGATAAAATTGATATTAACATATGAAAATACAATATAATAATAGATATTTATAATACATATTTGGTTATGTGTTAAGTAGTATAATATATGCTAAGATGAAATTAACCACGTGATATAGCTAGAATATTATGAAAGAGTAATTGATTTTATGAAATTTATAAATCTGATTTATTCTATAAAAGTGTTATTTGAATGGTGTGGATATTAAAAATATTCAATTTTAAATATTTGTTAAAAGATATAAATGTAAAATATGTAAGGATTTATGTTTTTTGTTGTAATATAATTCCCATTCTACGTGCACATACACTAATTAATTTAAGTACAAAAATGTTTTATTTCCTTTGAGAATAAAACATCATGTTCAACTAGATTTAGTTGGAGTGTAATTTGATATTTCAATAAGGAAAGGTTTAATTAGGATTGATATTATTCACTGAATTTTAAATTTGTTTAATGGTCAAGATAAAAACATATTATAGAATAATTTATTCTTGCCAATGTCCCAACGTGTCTAGGTAGTGTTGCAAATTAACAAAACAGGGGTTAAAATAATAAAGAGATGGACTTAATTTCTACCATAAAAAATAAAAACTATCAGTTAATATTTTATATTGTAAAAACACAAACAAGGTAGAATAAAAAAAATTAACCTTTCATTTACGCTTAAAAACATAACTTAAAATGTAAAACATAACAATATTGAAATTGAAAATAATAAGAAAACTATAACAATACATAAGTTATAAAAAGTTAAATATCATAAAATATAGAAATAATTAAAATAAAAACATAAATTTAACCATTCATATTAATTTTCAAAAAATAGTTTAAATGAATTTAAAAAATCAAAAGTTAATCTTAAAATAAATAAATAAACCTTTTTTTTATTTGATAACTTTATATCATTTATATCTTATCAAACTATTATTTGGTTATCCTATAACACATTATATAAAAATATAATTCAGTCAAAAATATATATAAAAATATAATACTATTTAAATTGATATCTCATACACAAAAAATGACGTAAACATACCATATATTAATCATATTTCATATTTATTTAATTGATCCATATTCTATATTGGACATCAATCTTCCATTTTTAAGAAAAATATACTTTAACGTATATAAGATGATAGTAAAATATATTATTGTTTTGGGTGTATCACTTTTATATCAATCAAATTAATGTACCTCAATTGATTGCATACTTTTAACTTGTGTAAGAGGTCATTGATTTGATTACAAACACAGATTATATGTTAATTTTAGAGGTTCAAAATTGTCTCCATTATTACTATACATCATAAGGAAGATTATTCTCATAGAAAATTAAAATTAGTAGGTTTGTGAGAATTCACCTTGAATCGGTTTGGAACTAAAAACCCTAATAATTAATTACCATGGATTCCTACAAAAAAGTATCCATCTATCATATACTAGGAAACTGCACGTTTTGTTTAAAAAAAAAGGAAACTACACATAATTTAAAAATCTAAAATATTAGTGGTATTTCAATTTTTCTATAAAAAATTTAGGATAAGAAGATAGTACATCAGTTTAAGGATATTTTTTTGAACTCTGATGTCATAAATATTAAACAATTTATTATATATAGAACAACGCAATATATTATTTATTTTTCCTGAAACAGGCAGTATTATTAGATTCTATATAAGATATATTTCAATTCAATTTGCATAAAAAAGTTTTTCAATTCAAATTAATTTTAATTGATTATGAAGTCAAAGAATTTGTAAAAAAATATTCAATTCAATTGAAACATATACACTATTTATTTATACAAATATTTCATGAAAAATATATTTTTTTTAAATAATATTTTTACCAAAATATATCCTTTTATAGCAAAATTTGTATAGTCTTGAATCCAACTAATTCTTCATATTATGTTTTCTTATACAATTATTTTTATACAAATTCAAAAGTTATTTTAAATTATTTTTATAATTGAATAAAATTCAAATTATTTTTAATATATATATATATATATATATATAATTGAATAGAATGAGTAATATTTTTATGTTTCTTTTTCCATATGATCAAACTATATCTAAGATTTAAAAAAATTCAATTTTTTACAATGACTCATACTTTGACTTTTACTTAAATGATTTTATTCCTAATTATATACACTATTTTATATTACTTGGCCACTTGTCTGTTAAACATTCTCCGCATATTAAAAGTAAGCTGATTATTTCATATGTGTTTTAAATGGAAGGTGGTTTTCAATTTCTTGTGTGTTTTCTAAAATAATAAATGCGTGTTTCAAATTCTACATTACAATAATACAGTGTCATTTATTTCAATTAAAATATTTAAAAACAATATTAAAAAAATATTAAAAACATAACACTTACAATTTCTTTGTTTTAATTTGAAATAAAAGTCAATGAAAGCCGTTGTTAATACAAGAAATGTAATTAAAATCAAGGTTACATTGAAACAAAAACAAGGTGTAGGATTAAAGTTTCTCGTCAATATATATATATATATAGATTCGTCTACTATAAAATTAATTTTGTGATAAATTACTTCGTTAAATAATTTAATATAAATAATAAATTTTACTAATTCAACTGATGATTATTGATATAATATATTAACGATCAAGCACATAAAATTTTATATAAATTTAAAATTTATAGTTAAAAAATCTATCTATCAATATTTACTTATATTTTTAACAGTTTATTATACTTTTAATTGAAATTACTTAATGAAGTATCAAATTCGTTAATAAGTAGGTCAAGAAACTATGATTGATTGTCATTTGTTTCTTCTTAAGAATTTTCAATATTGGGTATTTATTATTTTTTATGTTTTTAGTTTATTGAAACACTTTCTTTATATAAATATTTTATTGAATCACATTATATATAATGTGAATCCTTATTTTAGTTTATGAATTAAATATTAAATATTAATTTTAAATATTAAGTATTATATATTCAACAACAATTACACATTATTATGTGTTACTTTATTCAAAATTAGTAATATTACTATGTTTTTACTAAAAATAATTATAAAGTACTTTTTAAATATTGATAGAATTTGCAAGATATAGATCAAATAAAAATAAACTATAAAAATTAAAATCAAAATGAAACTAAAGACTATAAACATATTTAAATATTTATAATAAGAGATCGTTCGATCCCTATGGATATTGTAGAAAAGATTCCCTTTCAATAATATCATTTGCTAAATCAAACATTTCCATAGCATTTTTGTAACTAGTAAACCCAATCAAACTATGAGTTGGATTCTTCTACCACAAACCAACAACATTTGGTTGTCAAAGGATCCTTTAAAAGTCCACAAATCTCACATTTTGAAGTATGCCTTCATATTTCAAAGATTTTTGTGTACCAAATCTCTTATTTGATGAATCACAACATCAAAATAGTTATCCATTACATAATCTAAACTCTGTAAAAAATAATCAAAGACTATTTTTTTTCTTTCAAGATGTTCCATTTCCCAAAACACAAATATGTAGAAAACCCCCCAAAACCCAAATTCATTTCAAACCCTACAAAAAATGAAATATACCAAGACACAAACCACCATTGTATGAAGACAATGCACACATGCAATGATCATTTCTATGCAAAAACACTACGACTCACCAAGTATTATAATTTTATTTTTTTAAATAACCAACACATAATAAGTTGTCCAACGTTGAGAAGGATTTACAAGTAGCTAGGGCCAAGATAGATCGACCTTTGTATATATAATGACTTTGACTAAAGAGTAGAGGGGAAGAACTAACATGAATTAACATACATAAGTTCACATAGAATGACACTTTTTTTTGTTTAAACAAAATTGTTCTAACATGTTATGAGATCTAAATCAAAATTATCAAACGAAGTCTTTTCAAAAGTTTATAAATAAATTATTAATATTTTATTTAATAACATAAGTAATGGAATTTTCAAATCTATTTTTTTAATATTTTTTAAAAAACGAAATAAGACATTTCAACTGTTTTATAACAACATCAAGAACTCATGTAAAATTTTCCATTTTTTCTTTGAAAAAGAAAACAGTGTGTATACGATGTAATACTTCATATTAGTAATATGTTCACTATTTATCTCATGATTTATCAATTTATAACTAATATTTCTCATATGAGCAATGTGTTTACTTTTTGTCATAAGATTTCTCAATTTATAACTAATATTTATCTCATCTTTACTACCTTCATTCGCCAATTTATTTGTACTAATAAGAATATTAAATAATTTGCAACAATAACAAAATATTTTATTTAATTTATATAAGATTTTATTTAATTTTAAAAATATTAGAATGTAAAACCTTATTATTAAATAAAAAAACATTTGAGACTTAATTTTTTTTTATCAAATAAAAAATGATTTGAGATCTAATTTTGTTTTTGTTTTATAAACTAACTTACCCGTAATTTTGTTGTCAAGGAATCAAAATAAACATTAAAATGAATTTAAGAGAACAAAAAGATAAGTATGTAAAAAAAGTATTGAAATTAGAAGTGATATACAATATATTTAAACTATTTCAAAATCTTCATCCATACATTAACCTAAAATACTAATTATTCTTGATATTAATGAAACAAACTATAATATTGAATAAGGCTGAAGTTAGTAGACGCCACGTAGATAACATAGATAAGTATTTATGTTTGACATTGAATTTTTTTAATATTAATTATTCCTGATATTAATAAAACAAATTACGATATTAAATACAAGGGTGAAGTTGGTAGATGTCACGTAGATAAGTATTTATTTTGTTTGTTCAATGAAAGTTTTTTTGAGTATTTGCACGGTTAATTCAAATATTTGTGCATTGCTTCTTTCAATTGTAAGAGTTCGTTTTTTTAAGTCATTAATAAAAAATGAAATAAATTTTCTAATTAGATATCTTTGATTGTATTCAACGCATGCAGGTGTTTGCTTTCCACGTACTTATTTTGAATTTAATAAATAATATTTATAATTATTGAAATAACAATAATAAATTTAAAATTTTGTTTAAAAGCTTTATTTACTCTTACTCTTCTTTTTTATTTGAAAAATTCTTTTGAAAAAGAATATATAGTAAATCATTTTGTCAAGTATTATTGTGTGAATGTGATCAAATTAAATAAAAGTAGTTTGACGTAGACGTGGCATTAGTAATGTTTTAATTAATAAAAATTTATCTTTTTCTTAATTTTTTTTAAAATATAGATTAATATGTAATAAATTTATTTATGTTATAAAATAATTTACTTTAATCTATTTTACTATTTCAAAACCTTGAATATTATCCTATTTATCTCAAAATAATTGTTGTATTTTATCATTTAATATAAATTAATAAAATAATAATTTTATCAAAATATTCTTATAAATTATTAATTAATTTCAATCATCATAGATACAAAGTTATATTAAAAACTAAAAACAAAAAATATTTTAAAATAACTTTTTTTATAAAGCAACAATTATTAAGAAACATGTGGGTGGGTACGAACTCAATGAATGTGAAATAACTAGTGGGTTGCTAATCAATATTTGGAACGAAACAGTTTCTGACTTTTTTTCCTCTTTCGTATTCTCAGGTTCAGTCAATGTTTCATACTTCATCGACAACTTCAATTTCTTTCTCTTTTTATTTCTTAATTTTATCTTTTAAAAATTGTTTAATAGTCAAATTCAAACAAAGAAAGATTATTAATTTACAAATAAATTGATACGCATATATACTATGGGTCAACGTTTATTTCATCCCTCACACCCAAGTGAATTCCATTACAATTTTATTGCTATTACTATGTTGGAGCACTTGATTTGGCAAATATATATATTGTTTTTTTAAAAAAAAAAATATTGACATTATTATCCATATGAAAATTAAAATACTATAAAGTAGTATATCTATATATTTGTTATCATGATGTTTAAATTTAGGTAGAATTTGAAAGAAAAAAATTATCTCAATGAATATTTATAATTATATGTTATATATATATATATATAGAATTTTAAATTAAAAAAAATAAACAAGAATGATAACTTATTAGTTTATTAGAGATTGGTCAAAAACATTTTCTTAAATTTAGTTGAAAACACGTGAGTGAGTAAAAAAAAACTATTTCTATAACTTTACATGTTTTTGTTATTTGCATTTTCTTACTGTACATCATTTCCCTTTATAGAATCCTTTTAAATTTTTTAATTGTTTAAGTATTTTTTTATTAAAATATCCTTAATTATTTTAGACAGTTTTTTAGCAAATAAGTAAACAATAAATACTATATGTGAATTATAAACTTTTTTATTTTGACAAATATGTGAATGATAAACTTGAAAATTCAATACTAACAATTTAATATTACTACTTCATATTTCCCATTATAAAATAGTGGATGACTATATATGTTAGCTGATAGCTAATGACATTAACGGATAATTTATTTGATAGTAAAGAAATTAAAATATTAAATTTAAAGTGTTTGTTAAAATTAGTAATTAAACTAAATAATAAATATAAAATAACATAAAAGATATACTTTAAATTAATATTTCAATTTTTCAATTAAAATATATATAAGAGAAAAATACTAATCTCAAACGATTTTTGGAATAACATTTTCAGAATATATTATAAACTCATTAAAAAATAATATAAATTCAAGATAGAGTATTTTTACCAAATAACTATACTTTTATTATATGAACTTATATGCAATAAACTACCGGTGGTCTTGTCAAAGAGAACCTAAGTGTCTATTTTATTAGAATACCATAACAATATTTTTATTATTATTTTAAATAAAACCCTCATTTATTACACTATTATCACTTCTATCCATTTGTAATTATCGTTTTAAGATTATTTTAATATAATAAGAAAACCATTAAATTGTGTTATTTTAGTGAAATTATTTATCCTTTCTTTATAGCACTTTTGACTATTTATATCTTAATCCACTTTCTTTTTTTGTTTTTGAGCTCAATCCACTTTTTTTATCTATGCAATAAATTGTTAGAGATAATGTTCATAAAATATCGTTAATATTTTCTATATAATTGTATTTTGTAAGTGTATTAATGTTAGAATTATAATAAGAAAATAGTTTATGGAGAAATGAATGGCATCTATATGCAATAGTCATTGTCACGGAAAGAAACAAGGAACACCTCTTGGGGTCCTATATATGAATTGATTGACATCATTTAGCAAACTTTCAAGTTTCAACTAACATGCATGGAACCTACACATCATCTTCTGCCTGCAAAAATTGATTGCTTTTATTGTGATCTATTGCAAATATCAATTATTTTCAATATCAAGTACTATAGTGTATAGGTTGAATAAAAAGGAACACTAACCCACTTTGTCCGTAGCCATCTAACATTTCCCATTCTTAAATTCCCTCACAAGCACGCACTATGAATGAATGAAAAGGTGTGTGGTATAAAGATTAAAGTAACATAAAGAAAATAAAGAAAATAAGTGGCCAACAAAAAAGAGAGAACATAAATAAATGTAGACATACATGGATTCTCATCTCCTCTTTTATTGCTTTCTTCCATCATCAAAATATTAACATAGATCCACTTGGTATCATAAACATACCATTCACATATAATTGAGAGGCTCAAATATAGATTATTAAAGGAAAATTTAAGTCTCACGTAAAATAAATTTAAATTTAACCTTTATACTATAAAAATTTATATTTTAATGATAAATTAGACTCACTATAAAAACTTAATCCAAACTATTTTAAATAAAATAAATATATATTTATTAGAATATATTAGTTTGTTAATTAATTAATTAATCGATTTTCATATTTCGATGTATCGGTTCTTTGTAGTTACACGAGTTAAAAAAAAAATTACATTAAGTCTTTCAAAATTATATATGCTTAACCTTGAAATACATTAATTGAAAGTAATAAACAAATTGAGGTAACACGATCAATGAAAGAACTCTAATGTTTTTTATTATAAAAAAGCAAGCATAAAAAAGTTCATGTGCTTAAGAGAAAGTACACATCTAAATACATAGTACTACACTATAGATAATGACCCTTAAAAAAAAACACAAGATTTTATTATTATTATTATTATTGTGCTATCTCATGGATGCTACATATATACGTTATTGTGTTGATTACTCCAATGCAAGCCTACATTGTCCTCATTGAAATCTAAAGATAAGTACAATTATTAAATTACCATAGAAAATTTCTATAAATGCATCAAAGTGTGGGCTTGAAATGTGAATATGGGTGTGAGATGTCTTTGGTAGCTAAAGTAATCTTGTCGTTTATAGTGACAGCTCCAAAACCTAATTGCAAAGACAAAGTTTGGTTGCAGTTGCTTGTTACATGTGGAATTGAAAACATATACATAGACATGCCACTAAATGTCAAAGTGTGTCTAGATTATTGATGTACTTTATTTTGAATGTCCATTTCATCATTAACGTGGAAAGAACACTACTCATATTATTAATTTTTTTCAATTGGCTAATAAAATATTCAAATTTTCCTCATAGTTTCCAAAAACACTTTTTTCTAGAAATAATGTAAATTTTGCTTTGAAGTTTGGAGAAACATCAATTGACACTGATCATCAACAATTGTTTACTATTGTTTTACTTTTTTTATCTTTTATTTTCCTTTTTCAAATTAAGGTTCCATTCATGTGCCAACCAATTTGGAAGATCTTGTGTTGTGATTCAAAAAGTGGTCAAAGTTGTGAACCACATATAGAGATAGGAATATTTGCAAAATCAAAATTAAATTTATTAAAAAAATTAAAATATAAATCTAACACATTATCTTATCATAGATTTGTGTATAAACATAAGTTTGATATTTTTAAAAATATAATATAATTTGTTATTAACCTATTTAAAAATTTATTTTAATGACCACCTAATTTGATGACATTTAGGTGACTATGATTATATTTGATATACAATAAAGGCATTGTTTTGAATGGTTGAGTCTCTAGTACTATTTAAGTGGGGAAAAGGAAAATTCACATAGAAAAAGTAAAAACCCACCCGTGCTTTAAGATATAATAAATGGCATAAAATAGCATCCTACTATTTATTTAGGGGAAAAAGAGCAGAGAGGGATCTATCTACATTGGATCTTGTGAGCTAGCATGAAGTGAAAGAGGACCACTTTATTTAGTGCAAATTTTAGTGCATTTGAAGTGGGTAGCTACAAGCTAAATCATAATAATTAAAAGGATGGAAACAATTGATAAAGTACCTTTGCTTTTATAGCAAAAAAGAAAAGAGGGGTGAGGGTCCCCAAAACCTTCAAGATTTGGACTTTTTATTTATTTGGGTGCTAATCGACCTAATAGAAAATGAAAATATATCTAATTATTTTAATTTCAATGCCTAATCTAGATTAAGTGAATTAATTGATTTGACCCCATTACATCTTAGTTCTTGTTTATTAATGTTGCATTAACCAACATAGTTGTTTACTTTAATCTAAAGTTAATCTTTGATTTTAAATGTAGAGAAATCTTTACAACTTTCGTTTGATTATTCGTGCAGAAAAAACTTTTAAATGCATCTTTAATTTTATGATAGAATTATGGTAAAAGATCAGAATCATTCTCAATGAGTCTATAAGAAGTGATCCCATTTTTTTCATTAGGTCCGGGTAGAGACCAAAGGTCTTGAGCGACGGATCCAG
>NC_021160.2:6954400-6992206 GCF_000331145.2 Cicer arietinum | reverse complement strand
TAATTTCTTCATGCTTGTTCCAAGTTCGAAGTAGAATCTGTACAAATAAGAATCCCCCCCCTGACATGATTTCTTCTTGATATAGATCGATATAGGATCCCATGATTTTGTTAATATCAAATAAAAAAAATTTTACGTTGATTATTTTACGTCATTTTTTGAACAAATGTAAAAAATAGGAACAATCAAAGTAGTAAAGGTGAATCTTTATATAATTTTAGTTTATAATGATGTGAAGAGACTCTTTTACATCAAACATGACCTTAAACTAATGTAAAAAGTGTCATTTTTAAAAATCATGTTCAATTTATGTTTAAAAACAAACCAGAGTTGCTGTGGGAATACAAACACGAATAAATATCAAAATACAAAAAATAAAATGACCAACATCAAATCTCAAAAGGAAACACACACCTAAATATACAATATTGCTCGTTGTTGGAATTGGACACATGATACAACTCTTAAAAGTTGATTGTCCATTGTTGTTTGGTGTAAATAAGTTTTTATTAAGTAAATGATTTTCAATTGTATAATCTAATAATGCTAGTGGGTACGATGTACAATATACATCTCATGACATAATACACACTCATAGTTTCTTTTTGTAAATATGACTACAAATGAAAAATCAATATAGTGAGTAAACTATGTAGGATACTTTGATATCCGTCTATGTAAATATAGGATGATAATTTAATTTTAATCTCAATATTTTTTATGTTAAACGATTTATTTTGGTCTCTTGCAGATTTTTTATTTAAAAATATCGATGTGAATATTTTTTAATATGTCGCAATAAATGACATGGATTAATGATGATGACTTAGATTAATTGTGTTAACCGAATAAAACCTTATGTCAAAAAAATTAGAACAAATTTTAAAGTTAAAATTGAAGTTTTCCATAAAAAAAAACAATCAAAATTAAAGTTAAAATTATTAAAATAAATTAGAATTCAACTTTCTTCGTCCTCCAGCACCGTAATCATCCTTCTTTTGACCTATAAGGTAAAAAATTCTTCAACCAGAAAAATATGACTCAATCATGTCCTCATAGTACACTCTTAACTCCATTTCCTCCCTCCCCTATCACCAACCCAAACTTTTTTTCCATCTTTATGGGAGGAACTTTTGTGGTCATATCTTAATTAAAATCATATAATCCTTCATTGTGTATCGTGATACACACACTTGAGCAAAATAGTAATATTTACAATAATATATATATAGATAGTAAAAGAGTGAACAACAAATGTAAATGGTAGTTAACGACGATGTAAATGTTAAAAAACAATAATGAAAAATAATGTAATTGAAGAAAATTTATACATAGTCTTTATATAGTGGTCAATGGATAGAAAATAAGTTATTTTATTAAAAGAACTTGTGACAGAAAAAAAACAAAAAAATATAGTGAACAATTAGTTCGAACTTACTTAAAAACTTGTAACATCATTTATATAAACCGATGTAAAAAGTATTTTATAAATCAATTTATAAACCAAATGATGAAACGGCTAGACTATCTTATTTACAAAATATTTTACATTGATTATGAAAATAACCTATATAAAATGAAAAGCTAAAAAAGAAATAGAAGCAGCCCGTAAGATATCTAGATACATTTTCTTGAGTAATTTCACAAATGTCTCAAATTCATTAATATAATAATGTTTTTCAGTGAAAGAGGTTTTCAAGTGAGAGAGGTCAAAAATGAAAATGAAAGTCTTTTGAAAATAAAATATAAATACAAGAGAGCTGAATTTTTATATTATTGTAGGAAATCGATGTAAAAAATGGTTTTAACATTGAGTGAGAAGGAACTGGTGTAAAAAGTCAGCATAAAGTATATATTCCCACTTTTTACGTCGATCGTTAAACATTCGCTTTACATACAATACTGGAACTTAGACCTTTATGATGTACGGATAAATTTTTGTTTATAAGTAATTTTTTTTTATAGCAAAAACTATACTTAATGTTTGATAAATTTGAAAATAAAATTGTCTTTAAAAACATAAAGAATGTTTGATAAACTAGAATAATTATGCAACAACTAATAAAATGTAAGTTGTTAATTTATGAAATTACAAAATGCCGTAAAAAAAATAATAATATGAAAAAATAAGACAGGTTTATAACAATTTTTCAATATAACATATCCATATAATTTGAATAAATTGTTAAAACATTAAACATCACTTTTAAATGAATTTTAGAATCAAAGGGATTTTAAAAAGATTAAGTCATAACAAAATCCTACCTTATTTACCCTATTTAGAAAAGGAAAATTTCCTTCAATAACTTAAATGCTTTTATATATAATAAACATATAGTATCACAATCTTTTCTTTTACATTAATTATATGTCAATAAAATTTAATCGGTATAAATAAATAATTTTCTTCATCAAAATTTAAATTTTTATCGTTTTAATTTTTTAACATTTTCAATTCTTAGAGTATTTGACTATTAAAAATAAGATTACGTATACTTTTTAATAATAGATTCCCTTACACTCACCCTTTACCCTTGTATCGAAAAATAGGAGCATTAATTTATGTAAGAAGAGAGTACAATTTGTACCTAAAAAAATAGAGAGGACAAGTGAATCTTGTTGGTTTTAATTATTGAGAAACCAATATATAGACACTCCACGATAATTATTAATGCTGCAGGACCAAGAAGCTAAAGTCCAAAAATGAAATAAAAAGGAAAAATACAAAATGCTTAGTTACATATTAATAACATGTATATTCTCTTTAGACATAGTCATAAATTGCTTTAATGTTAAACTTGAAAGATTGTACACAAATCTCTCACCCCATGTGATAAGTTTTTATTTTCTCCCTAATATCAACAATGTGGCAACTACCACTTTGCCGTACAATAGAGCTAACAACCATTAACTTTAATTACGATTTCTAATCATCAACTTTATGTTTATTTTTTCTAATCAAATCAACTAAACTAATTATCAACATTATGATAACACTCCAATGTGTAAAAAATAGATCAATAATTAAAGTGCAGCTACATCATATTATAGATATATTAGCTATATTGACACTTTAGAACAATCATTTACGATTTGTTATATTTTAATAAATTTATTAAATAAAAAATATATAAAATTTAAGAAGTTAGATCAAAATCCAAAACAACATGTAAACATTATTCAATAAAAAAATTACATAACAAATACAAAGAAACAAAAACCAGAGTAATGGGGATAAAATGTCGTGCAACAAGGCAGACATTATGATAATCAATGACCAAACCTAAGAAAAGCTAGCATTAATGAAAGCAATAAAAAATTATATAGATAAAAATCATGTCAAATACAATAAAGTTATAAATTCTATTAAATAAAATAATATATATAAAAATTGACATTATAAATTTGTTCATATAAATATTATTTTTTTTATAAATATGAGAAATAAGGCTAAATTCAACTATATAGTCTTATTTCAATATATAAATTATTTCAAATCATGGTGTAATAATAATCAGTGAATTTCTTTTGACCGGATGAATGCATGATTCATGGTTTATATATATAGTTTAAGAAATGATTTAAATATCTTGAAGATGAGTCTAGACATGTAATGATGAATGGCTCTTTTTTCCCAGAAGTTTCTTGCAGATTTGACTGTCCAACAAATCAATACCAACGTAGTAGCACGATATGAACAATAATGATTAGACATTTGAAAAGTAAAAAAAATAGTATTCACAACCATCATAGTTTTGGACACATTATTTTCAATCAATTTTGGTCATTCACGCGTATACCATAAGTTCCAAAACACACGCATTTATCTTTTTTTTTAAAAAAAAAAAAAAAAAAAAAAAATATTTGATTATATCGGAATTCTATTCTACTGTGAGAACTTTTCATTTTTTTTTTTTTTTAAAAAAAAAAAAAAAAAAAAAACAATTATTTGATTATATCGGAATTCTATTCTACTGTGAGAACTTTTCAAAAATCAGTTTTCTTATGAAGTTTCTTTTCATGATGTTCATTTTCTTTAGTATAAAAAATGGTGCTCAGCGTATCTATGTAAGTATTTCTCTAATGGTTGTGGTAGGGAACATTATAATTTATTATTAATATGAGATATTTCTATGGAACATAAGTTAATTCATGTGACATTTATCAATATATTTGATCTTTAAACCAATAATTAAATGTATTTTTTCGAAAAAATAATTTTATATTATTTGTATAATTATAATAACTATTTATTAAAAATGTCACTAAAATAAATAAATAAATTATTATTTATAATATTGATATTTTTTATGGTAAAATGCAAAATTTTAATATAATACTTATAAATAGTAAAATGAGGTTTTTTTTTATATAATAAAATCGGAAAATAATTTTTTATTTAGAAAAACTATTTATTAATTCATTATTTGAGAAAAAAATATATCAAAATATTTTAATTTATGAATATACGATAGAAAGTTCTTTTAATATTATCACCATTTCATCAATATTAGTTTTTTGAATTAAGGTCGGCATAAGACTCAACTAGCCTAGCATAAAACAAACGTCAGAATATGTCTTTTCTCCTAAAGACTTATTAGGATTTACTAATTCAAAGTTATCTATTTACATAACCACATGTATCCTCTATATATGAGAGAATGTAAAAATAGTTTATGATATATCAATCCATAATTCATATTTTGTTAATTTTTTAAATTCTCTAAAATAAATAAATAAAACAATTTATATTTCATATGAAAATAATTTAACTTATTTATAAGATTTAATTTAACTTGTAAATTTTGAAACTGTTAAATTAAATATCATAATTCAAATTTAAATTTGAAATTTTATCTACAAATAAAATACATATATGTATAAAATGAAAAGTTATACGATGATCCATGTGGTTATCTATCATATTATAACTCGAACTAACTACGTGAATAAAATATATATATATATATATATATTGTGTGGAACAAGAAAAGAGAAAAATAATTAATGAAATTAAAAGCACAATTAAGTCGGGCAAATAGAGACAAATATTGGCAAAGCAATTAAGCTAATAACAAAATTAGTGAGAACCAAATTGATAGAGATAGGTGTGCGTCACTTTCGTCGAATTTCTCTTTTGGAGGCTGATGGATGAGCACGATATGTAACAAATAATTTGTGCGTATTATAAACAAACACCTTTAATGGTAACAATTATTCTTACTTCTTAGTCTTCTCATTCAATCACATGTAATTAAATAATTAATAAATAAAAAAACTATATTATGTACATAATTTATTTATATCGACCCCACTAGAAGATAGGGTGTGGACCATTCTTAACATCAATCTCTTGTAGTGACATAAATTGGATTATTGTATTTTTTTGTTTCCTTTCTAAGTTTCAAATCAATTTCTCAACTCATGGTAGAGTACTTGTTTGGCTTTTGTGACGAAGTTGATGTGAGATTCAATATATATGTATATGTTTTTGTTTTTAAGCACAAGTGGAAACGCATGAAAAATGCACCACCATAAATACTAAAATTTTATTGTCCTGAATTTGAACTATTATTATTGTAAGTCTTTTTCATAGACCTAGCTAGCACAAGGGCTAATTGAGATTAATTAATTAAAATACCAAAGGAGCATAATATAATTCGTTTGTTTAATTTGTACTATGTTGTAGTAATTTTTATTTATGGCTTAGCTAATTGATTATGCAATCAACTATTGATAGCGTGTAAAGGGCAATCACATGGCACGTAAGCATACATTAGAAATTTATTATTAGACTTCATATAAAAAATTAAAGTTTTTTTAAAGGCTAAAATATAATAATATGAATTATTTGGACCACAAAATACGACTCAAATAGGACACCAACATACAAAGATCAATTATTAAATAACTTATAAATCAAAGTAAAATTCCAACCTCCAAATATGGGCAGTTATAAAAAAATTTAAACACCTAATAAATACAGTCAAAATTATTTATGAATGACAACCACTAAATAGTTAGAAATTGATCCACCGTTAATGTAAATTGACATGACAATTTTTAAATTTATGATAAGCCACTAAGTTAAGAAATAAATAAGGCTGGGAGGTACATTTTCTTCCAACTAGATATAGGGGAGTAAAAATGTCATCTATGTAAGTCTTAATTGTATTGTGTAATTTAATTTTATAACGAGGGTAGGATCGGTCCGAAGAAAAGGTCACTAAAATTAAAATATGTAAAAAAAAATTTAAAACTAATATTGTCTCAACTAAGGGTTTACAAGACTCGGTCCGTCTCGTGAACCCTTCTTATTCCGTAAACAATAGGACGGGTCTGACCCAGTCTTAAAAAAAATAAAGACAAGGACAATGTAGAAAAAGAATCAGGTTCGAGTTACTCGTCATGTCCCTAATTAATTTAAGAACAAATCATTATTTTAAGTTATTATTGATTCACCCTCGCTAAAAAATTAATAATCAACTTAGTAATATATAGTTTATAAAACAATATTAAGAGTTACTAATCTTGAACAATTGGCAAATGGTAACCATATGTGATTTATTATGAGTTTCTGAATGTTTAATTGTTTTTTCTAAATAAAAAATTAAAGATTACTATTTGGCTTCTCATCTTAGAACTAACTCAGTTTCGTTTTTATTTTGTCTCGTCCTTAATGAATCAGCAATTCATCAAGTTTGGTTGGATTATCAGACAAGTTAAGATTTAAAATTTGACTCAATCAAATATTGAAATCGGATAAGAGACACATCAATTATATTAAACAAATAAAAAAAATTATATAATATCAATTATATTAATTTAGTAATGTCAAATTTAAATTTAAAAAATATATATTTTAAATCTATAATAATTTTAAATCTTCACATATAATAGACCGACTATTATCGAAGAATATAACTATATTAAAGAATGTATTTTGTTAATGTCCAAAAGTAAAAATTGATTGGCGTGCAAGGATGAATGCATGTTAGAGAAAGTTGTTAGTTTTTTGGATGAATAAATTTTCTATTTTGAATAATTAATATTTAATTTTCAATCGTTAGATATTTTAACTGAAAGAAAAAATTAAAGTTAAATATCGGTTATCATGTAATCTATGAATTTTTTTTTCTTCTTCTAATAAATAATTATGTTACCAACTCTCTCAACATTCGGTTAATTATTTTTAATTTGAATTTGCAAGTGGGTCGAACAAATCTAAGATAAAAAAGTTTACGTAGTAAATTAAATTCTTATATCTTATTGTTGTGATGCCAAATAATTAGCAGGCTCTTATGGTGTCATATGCTTGTCCTCTAGCATTTGAAAAATAAAATTATCCGGTTTCCTTAATTGCTTTTAAATTAAGACTCTTAAGATAATGTTGGGTAGCATGCTTATTAAAAGAAAAAGACAGTTTTTTATGACAAATGCACGTTCAAATTAAACTAAAGAATTAATGACTAGAAAAGGACATAAATCATCATTTTTAATCCATTTAATTTATGACAATTAGATTTGGCCCCACCACACAAGCAACTTTAGCCCCTAAATATAGGACGTGTACTTTTTACCCAACAACCACTTTTTTTAAATTATTTTGGCTTGTTTGTGACTTTGTGCACCCTTAATGGTTTATCTAAAAAATCAACTAAATTATGCAATGAACACATCACAAATGGACATGTCATTTTCATGAAAACAATGAAAAGATAAAAACGGTTTAGTTGAAGGACATGTATGTATGATATGCAAATTGTGTCATTTTCAATATCTGCAACCATTTATTTATTTAAAGATGAATTAATTAGACCATTTCATGTGATTGACCCTTATCATAAGTTGTGTTGATATTCTATTGTTGTTCTCATCTATATAATATGGTCGCTTTAAATCACAAATAAGAAATCATAAAATTTGGATTAGGTATACTCTTACTATATCCAGTCATATATATTTCGGATGTTGAATTAAAATCAAACAATTTAAGTTTAAAAATATTTTTTTAATAATTTTTAAATTTAAATTATTCAATTTTGATCACACAATCAGCATATATATATTTATTTATTTTTAAAATTAAAATTAAAATTAAAATTATTCAATTTTGATCACACTGTCATCATATATATATATTTATTTGCAGTAATAAAATTGTGAGTGCACACAACCGAATCTCGAATCATATTTTTATGTATTTGATTAAAGAAGCCATTGTTAGGTGAAACTTTGAATTGAAGGACAATGACAACTAGTATTAAATCTGAATAGTACCCTAATCCAATGTGTCTAAGATATTGCCGCCTCGTGAATTGATTATTTGTTTCTTTTCCTTGCTCATATCATTATGAGTATCTTTTTCTATGAAAATATATAATATAATATCTATATATTAATTATTAACTTTTGTTTTTGACAAAGAGTAATTATTAACTTTGGTTATATTTTAGTCTATTATTTCGTGCTAATGTCTATTAAATGTCAATTATTTTCAGGTTTTCTTCTTCACCAGGCTCGACCCGTGAAGCAGCCAACGTGTACAAATTAAATATCTTGACTTTCTCGAAGGCATTTAAATTTTTCTCTTAAAATAGTTAACGAACAATTATTTTTTATCAATTAAAATATTTTTATTTAGTTTAATTATAATTTTAGTCTCTCTATTTTTACTGATTTATGAAATTAGTCCTTTTATTTTAAAAATCGACAATTTTGGTTCATACTTCTGATTTTTTAACTAAAAAATGACGACGTGAGATGTTTTAAATAACGTGACATATGATATGACAATGTAGAATGATTAACACTCATGAAATTTGAATAAAACGCTGTAAAAACTTAGCTTTTAACTTCAGAATTTTTTTTATATTTTTAATTTAATTAAAGACATATAAATAATTAATTGATCTAGGTGGTTCTATATTATAAAATTGTATGTCATGTCATTAAAAATATATTAAATTATCATTTTTTAGTTTAAAAACTTGATAGAGGAACCAAAACTGTCGATTTTTAAAATAAGGAGATCAATTTCGTAAATTGGTAATAATAGAGGGACTAAAATTACAATTAAGTCTTTTTATTTAAAAAAAAACACTAGTTGATTATGTTGATGGTAAATTATTGAAATAGTAGATTAAAATGAAAAGTAAGCCTCAGAAGATGTCTTTTTTTATAGATTTAATTGATGTGTATTAACAATGTAAAGTTTTTACGATGATAGTCAAATATAATTATTCAATCTTTAAAATAGTTTAACTTTTATTATATATAACTTAAAAATCATGTAATTAGTAGTTTTTGATTAGTTGATAGTATAAAATAACTTTATTGCTGTATCAAAATAATTTTTTTTATGTATGTATTCAATTGCAAGTATATAACAAGTCATTTCTCACAAGTCACAAGGAGCAATTTATGGCAGTCTTGTTGCACTTGTTTTCTTCTCCTTCTTCTAATGTGTGGTTGGACACAAACAAATGGAGGGTCATAATTGAATGTAGAATTGTCCTTGAATCCTTGATTGAAGGGGATACCTTGCGTCATTGAATTACAAATATTTGGCTAACTTAGACTTTTGACTTCTAGGGGGTGGATTATTTATTGAGAGATATTAAAATGATTCGCATGGGCTCATTTTTCTTTCCATTTTCAACAATTGAATTTTCAAGTAGAACATAGCTTTTGGTGTTCATTGCCTTGTTATAAAAAAAACAACCACTTTTGCTTATTATTAAATCACTTTGAAAGAATTGGGCTATTCAACGCAAGAGCCCATGTAACTTTTGTTGGATTATAGCGAAAGGAAAAGTTTTCCGCTTGCCATGCATGACTTTGAAAGTTTGGTTAGTTGACCCTTGCAAATGCAACACGTCTAAAGTTGGTGATTAAATTGTCATGTATTTTACAATAACAACAAAAATACATAAAATATTGTTGTTTTGTTGCACATATTTGATTGGGTTTGATCTTTCTTTCTATTTTTAATATAACAACTTATAGTCCTATTGTTATTAGAATTTGTTTTTAATAAGAAAATAAAACAATGTCTTTTTTATATGCACACCGACTTAACATTGAACCTCTAACACATGTTTAAAGAACATGTTATCTCTCAACCATATTGTACTTGGTAAATAAGAATAGCGAGGGCGTTAACTAATCAGTCATAGTTTCAAAAGTGCAGTTCATATAATAAAAATTTCAGGTCAGAAACATTTGATATATTAGAGTGTGAACTCGAACCTGCAAAACAAAAAAATAAATAGTGATAGGTGTTGTTGTTGGGACTTGAGAATAAAATTAGTCAAACCAAGCTTGGTGTTATTTGGACTCATTATTATACGAAGAAAGATTTGTCCACCCTCTGCGATTTGGTTTTAAGTGTTATGAATACCCTTATACACTTCATATATTATTCGTTTATTCCATGAAACAATATTTGAACTTTTTTTTGTCAAGATATACTTGAACTACAATTGATGAAGTTTTTTTTTGTATAAGCTAAATAAAGAATGAAAAAGTTAAAAATTACCAGAAAACACTAAATGAAACTCAAGAAGTGCAGTTATTAAATTCCTTATACTATTGTACCCAAATGATTTTTTGGGTCCGAGTATGGCAAGCCAATTCCACTGTTTGTCAAATTTAGTTGTAAAATTATTCGTACCAAACAGCAAAACTCAGTAGAGAAAAAGTGTAGCCAGTCGAAGTGAATACTTGAGGCCCAGTGATTTATTATTCTAACACACCCAAAACCTTCTTTTATAGTAACTATCAATCTTTATTAGTTCAGCCAATTAATCCTCAGTAGTGCTAAATGGATTGTTCCACTCTTTCTGAATGAATACCTTTACTTTGTAATTAACATCTTCTGCACTAATGGCATATAGTAGTTTTCAAACTTTCATCACAATCTAATATTAGTCATGCTTGATCGGTTGAAGTAGTTGCAGTCCTTTATGTCGTGTAACATTCTCAATAATCACTGTTCTCGTCTTGAAATCAAGTTCAAGACCAGGCTTCCCAATATTAGCCATTGTAATTACAAATGCAGTAAAACGTGAGATATAAAATAGTCTCTTATTCGAAAAAACTGAGAAACTAATCACAAGCAATTTCTTGGTTAATAATATCTAAATAAGTCTTAAACATTTTTAAGTATACAAGAGATTCTCCATCCTTACGTACTGTATAAAAGCCACAGGTCAAATCAACATCCAAAGTTTAACAGTGAAAAATGATAAATTTTGAAACAATAAAGAATAAGATCACAAAGCAAGCAATTTACATGATTGAAGACAGTGCCAATTTGAATGGTGTGAATGGAAATCGAACTTCAAATAAACAACCCAATTTATATTCAAAAACATTTAAAAGTAGAACAAAATGACAACCTCACTGGATTCGTAATCTATATTACATACAAACACATGCCATACATTGACATCTTTCCCTGGATAATCACGTTTAAATAACAAGAAAGGCCACAGAGAATTGAGCTTATTATCCACGAGTCACAGAAAGGACTATAATGAGGACCAGTGCTATCAAAATTCCCAATACAATCAGCTTTACCTTCATGTTTTGTAGCCACATTTTTCGACGGATTGTGGCTCCAGAACTCCTGAAATCTTGTGCCTGAAAGAAAATACAAAATCATGCTACCACAAATCCATAATCAAATCTATACTAGAAACAGAAAAATGAAAACATGTGAATTTGAAAGACTTTTCTTTTTACAGTGAAGTGCATAGAGCGTGGGACTGGAAAATCTTATGAGACTCAGAATGCCGGCAAATACTAAAATGCATACTATATAGAGGCAACCACCATGTTGATGTAAACCGTAAAGAATATTTTATAAACTCTAAAGCAAATTCAACATATAATTATATATAGGAGCCGAGAATGCTCAATGTCAAATTTTCTGAACGAAACCTATACAAATAAAATATGGCCTATATATCATAAAAATCAATTATTGCATGCTTACTAATGTGTGATTGGTTCACATTTCTTAGTGCAGCTCTCGTCCGTATGAGATATAGCATCAATGATTGGAGACATATCATGTGAGAGAGGACATTTTTTATGGGACAGAAGTAAATATTGCCAGTGTATCTAACAGTGCATTGTCAAGATTTAAAATAAAAGAGTCATGTTAGTTTTTTGGGTGCTCATGTATGATTGTGGGTCTGACTGTCTAAGAACTGATAAAGTTATCTTAAAACCCAGAAGAAACTCCTTTTACAGTAGAAACCTACAACTTAGTGTTCACGTCAAAATAACCAATACACCAGAAGACAAATCTCCTTTCAGTATACAAATTTTTTCATAAACTTCATTCCGCTGCCAATGCTATAGATAACAGGAAGGTGCACATAAACTACATACTAACCTGGTGATGAAGGTTGTCAGTTTTGTCCACCAGAAGCTCTATCTTTTCCCCTCTGTCTAGAACCTACATTACATTATAAACATGTGATCAAATGGTTGTGTTAGTTATTAAAGTCATAAGACTTGTCATTCAAACCACATGAATTGAGAAGATTTAGCAAGCCAATGATTTGAATCAAGTGATGAATTGGAGATGACTTTGGGCCATGCATACATGCATTAATCAATATGACTATGTGTCACCAATACATATCACGCAACTGTTTTTCTTCTCTTTTTAACAATTGTTATAAAAAAAATGAAATGCCAAATCAACTTAAATTGCTAAATTAAAATGAACTACATCCACAGTCCACAAGCACGTGCATTAGAGAAAATTCTTCGGGTAAATAAATCATCCAAGAATCGGACTGATTGTCGCGATGGAGTCTTTACTGATTTGTTGTGTGATATATTATTCTTGTGGGTAAATAAATCATCCAAAAATGGAAAGTTTACATAGGGTATCAATACTTGAATCACACGAGTGATACGAGGATAGAAACTTTGCATAAAAGATTATTACTATCTAAATCATATGAGCAATTATTTATATTCTATGAAAATGAAAACTGTATATAAAAACTATACATATAAGAATGAAACTTTAATGAAAACGTATCAATATTTAAACCATAGGGGTAAATTTTCACATCATGAACAAAAGGAAACTTTACCTGAACTGTATATAAAAATTATACATGAACAATATTTAAACCATAAGTGTATTAATAATAATAATAATAATAATAATAATAATAATAATAATAATAATAATAATAATAATAATAAATACTGGGTACATATTTATATCATAGAGATAAAAACCATATATAAAAATCTATGATGTCAATCCCGAGAGCGGACGACGCCAAATAATTGGGATAGCGGGGTGTGGGATGGCCGCTATTTTAATTATTTTAAATATATATAAGCAATTATTTTCATAAATATATCTAAATACTAAATATTTTTTCATGAGATTTATATTATGTTACTTTTTAATTTTATTAATGATTTACTTTTACTATTATTTTTTTATAAAACAATATTTTTTAATGAGATTTCTCTTATATTATTTTATTATTGGTTCATTAGTTATTACTAATTCTACTACTATTTTATTTTAAAAGACTAAGGGGTTCTTTTTATACAGCCTTTTTAAGTTATGTTTTGTCTGCAATGAGCCTTAAGGGCCCACTCAAGCAGCCACACACTACCAGACAGCCTCAGCAGCTGATTCTCTGCCAAAAAACCCAGATCTTGCTGGAAGATGCAGATCTATGTCCGTTCTAAGCTTGAAATAAAAGCTTCTAGCTGAAAAACGCAGATGTGGCCAGAAAACACAGATTTTGGTTGGCGAAAACTTCAGATCTGGCTGGAAAACACTGAAGATTGTGCCGAGAAATGCAGACCTGTTGTCAAAATCGCACTGAGCTCCACGAGCACTTGGAAAAACAAGAATTGAGATGTGAAGTCCTTCCGTGAACGCGGCTCCAATAGATGCTACTCTACTCTGAGACGCAACGCCACACGTGGGGGTGGCCACCCACCTTGATGGGCCACCGCAAAAGTTGCACTAACAGCCACTATAGACATCATAGATGAAATGTATTGATTGATATCTATAAGAGTGAATATAGCAGACAGGCGTGATGTTGTAGGATATGAGTTTAACAAATTCAAATGTTGAATAATGTCATTAACCAACATGATGATCATGTTTGTTAAATTTCAAATAAATTAATATTGCAGTGTAGGTTTACTTCTATTTTTAAAAATGCATATTATACACTAAAATGAAATTGTGCGACACGGATCAATCAATTTTTAAATTATATTCTTAAACGAAGTTTCAATTCAATAGTTGGATTTGTTGAATTCATATTCAACAGAAAACAACCATTAAACAGAATGACGTAGAAGACCCACTCTAAGAGTAAGTGGATCCCCCAACCCCCACCTATACAATATTGATTGAAAAATTATTCCTGTATTTTGAGTTGTCTTGTTCCACTATACCTTATTAAAATAACTACCATTAATATGTGCTGAATGAAACATTTAAATTTGATTTTGTTTTTTCCATGGATTTAAACTTGGCACGTATTTTTTTATATTTATTTGCATAATTTAGGAATTTGACTCTACTAATTTAAGTATAACATTTTTTGTCAGTTTTGGTTGAAGAATTGTAACATAAGTTTATGTTCATTATAAACCTTTTACACATCATATATGTAACAATACTGGTGTTTATAAAATCTAATGAAAGATAATATCTACATGTAGTTATGCAAAGATTAACACCTGGCATTCCTAAGCTGAACTTGTACATCAGTACATATATATCAATATCAATACTTCATGAACACGATGAAATATGGACCAAATTAATTTGAAGTACGTCTCTACCTTTTCAATATTCTCCATCATGACACCTTTAACTTCAGAAACCTGAGCTTTCACCTTTGAAAGCTTGCTTATCTCTTCAGGATGATCAACACAGTACTGCATATGTTCCTTCAACTTTGGCCTGTGCAGAGAGCTTAATACGTTAGCCAAAATAACAATATAAACTCGACAGATTAAACTTCAAAAACTTAGAATAGAAAGTTAATACCCAAATTCCTTGTTAAGGCTGTTGGGAGGAGCTGTAGAAGCCTTTCCACCGCCATATTTTGACACAAAATCATCCTTGACACGCTCTAGAAAGGCCATGGGAACCTGTCTTCCTATCGATTCATCTGCAACAATGCAATATGCTACAAAACCCAGAAGTCAGACATTTTTTAATACCACCAATGAACAAAAGCAGCAGCATCAAGAAAAGCAGTATCAGTTGACGAAGTTCAAATTAAAAAGACAACCTCTAAAAAAAGAAATGTCAGAAGATTATCTACGTTGGATAAGCGTGATGTTAGTCTATATCGAAGTTATTCCCTTGTTTAACTTTTTGCCTATAAGTTGTATATGTCATTATGTTGGAATAAAAAACTCAACCCTCTCTATCCAATCTCAAATAAAGAAAAAAAAGTTAAATGACTACACAACAAGAAAAAGCAAAAAAAAAAGTGATGTCAGTCCCAGATTGCAGAAAATAGCAATTTGTTCAAATTCTTCTACACTGCAGTGCTATAGCGCAGTTATAGCCATTATTTGACAACACTTCGTACTAGATCATGTATCGTTGAACAATAGTGATTTGTTAAACTTCCACTAAGCTATAGCCTCTATTCAACAACAGCACGAAAAAAAAGCAACAACAACAACAACACTCGAGCCAATGAATGACAACCCAGGATAGATAGATGATCCATAACATCATCTAGCACTTAAGATCATCACATCGTGCAACTAACATGAAAACCAGACCCATGTAGTCAGATCTTTGGTTTTACACAATGAATTCAAATTCCATACAGTGCGCATACAAATACTACATCCATTCTCCAACACATGGTAGCATATATGACTCAATACTTCCACCAATCCAAGCAATAATACCATACACCTTAAAAATAAGCAAAACAGAAAAGTATCAAACCACACATTGATTAACAATGTGAGGATTGAGTGATTTAGGGTTTGCATACAAACAATAAGGACAAAAAATAGTGTTTAACAACCTACTTAAACAAAAACACCACAAATGTGCATGTAACAAGCAATATATCCAATTGAGCATAGAAATGAACACGAAGAGTATTGAAAGTGCTAGATCGAAGGGAAAAACATACGTACTGTATCCATTATCGATAAGGTAGTTGAAAGTGTGAGCATCACAGTTGTATGTGAACTTGTTGTTACTAGGAGGAAGTTTCTGAAGACACTGAAACGCAATGGTGTTGAAGTTACCACTGAATTCAGTGAATTCGGCGAGGATTACCGTTCCTCTAGATACAAATGAGTAGATCAGTGCTTTCTGGTTCTGGTTGTTCGCCATTGAAATTCAAGCTCTTGTTGTGGAGAATGGGATTTCGATCTGCGAATGGTTTCGATCTTGTTGTTGAAGTTTTCTCTCTCTCTCTCTTCTCTCTTTGAGTTTGTAGAGAGAGAAAGGAAGGAGAGGTTGCTGTGTAAATGGTGAGAGAGAAGGGTTTTGTGAATGTGAAGTTTGCTTGATTTTGAATTTTGAAAGAGAGGTTTTAACTCTTAATTTAAGCATTGCTGTAATGCAAAATGCAAATATTTGTTTAAGATTTTAAATATTTTTTTAAGAAAATAGGTAAAAATATTTACTCATTAAACCATTTTTTATAAACAAATAATGTTAATTAAAATACAATAAATATTATAAGCGATATGAAAAATTAAAAGTGAGTAATTGCAAACGGATTTTAAACAAACAATGGAATTACTCTACCGGTTTACAAAAGTGGTATTCTTATTCTTTCCCTCTTTATTAATAAACTAGACACATCAATGATGCTTAATTTTTCTACAAGCAATTAAATCACTTTTTTAAATAGGTATGAGGTTGTTAAAAATTAGTAATTTATTTATGTTGATATTAAAAGTTTTTTGACACTTTTATTTAATTAAATTAATTTATGTAGATTTTTGTTGAAATATTTTAGAAACTAGTTTAAAAATATAATATTATAGTGTAAAATAATTTGATGTATGTATAAAGAAAATACATTATCGAGACATAGTAATTAATTTCTAAGTTTACAAACATGACTTATTTTAGGAATTAATTTAAAAAATAAATACTATAGTATAATCTGATTTAAGATATGGATCAAACATTGAATATAATATTTTTTTTAATAAATATTTAAACTCAAATTTACTATATTGTATTAGTCTAACTTTTTATACTAGAGTTAAGTCATATTCACCGCAACAGGCATTAAAAGTTTTTAATAATTCTTTTAATTTTTTTAAAAAATTAATTAATAATTTATCATTAATAGGTGTCCTCTAACGTGGTCAAACGCTGAAAATGGTTTATATAGAATAATAACGACAATTTGTTTGACCCGTTGTTGAAAGTTTGGAGTGTTTAGAAGAATTAAATATAATTGTTCAAATCATAGGGCATAAATATCTCTATTTTATTTTTAAAAAAACTATATGCTAAAATTTGTTTTTAACCATACTAGCGAGAAGTCCATGTCTTCGTATAGGTGATCTGATGTTGATATTTTACATGAATTTTGTGTAGATTTAAAATATATATATATATATATATAATAAATATTTATTCAATTTTTTTTATATTTATCAATATTAAATAATTGTCTCATGGTTTGTATTATTTTGTGTATTTTTTTTATTAATGTCAAACATATGTCTCATAATTTTCATATTTATCACTAACAACATTTTTTTGTGCACCAAGAAAAAATATTTATCCAATATGTTGTTTACATTTATCAATAATAAAAATTTGTTCCATGATCTTTTTAATATTTATCTCGTACTTTTTATATATTAGCGACAAATATTTATACTATAATTTTTATATTTACCATTAACAATATTTATTCCGTATAATTTTTTATATTTATTATTAACAAATATTTGTTTAATATTTTTTAATAGTATTTGAAATTAAAAAAAATTAAAAGACTAACAAATATTAATCATATCAACTTTAATATTTATCACTTGGGTAATTTTATTGAATCAACATTTTTTTATTATATTCACAACTGATAAATATATGTCCGTATTTTTTTAATAATGTTTTAAATTATAAAAAATTAGATAAAAATAACAAATAAAATATCAACGAATATTTATTCCATTATTTTTTATATTTATCACTTGTACGTGAGTTATATGATGTGTATAATTTTTATTTTTTACAGCTTTTCTGGCAGTTTTTTTTTGTAGGATTTTTTTCTTAGTTTTATTTTTTGAACAGTTTTTTACATGCAGTATTTTTTTTTAGTTATTTTATTTGAATTAAATAACCAACAAAATATACTACCATGTAATCCTGAAATAAAACCCAAAAAGAAAACATCATGTTTTGAATATTGGACAGCATTTTTTCCGACAACAATTATCATCAGTGAAGTGAAGTAGCGTTGGACTTAAGAAGAAGAAAAATAATATGCAAAAGAGGTTGAATTATGTTAACAACAATAAAAAAATGAGTGAAACTTGGATGAAATAAGAGAGAGAAAGAGAGAGTTAAATACTCCTATGTCGCTCGCGATATGCCAGTTATGGTACTTTTGTGATATCAAACATTTCCTTTCTTAAAGTAACAAATCTCAAGATTTATTACATCTTGGCAAAAAAATAGGTTATTTTCTTCTTTACTGCAAAATGAATATATACACGCACAAACATATTGGGTCTTTTAATAACTTTTTGTCTAAATGCAATAAAATATAAATGTAGAAAATCTTGATGCTATAGTTTGTAGCTTTCTACGTTTAACGATAAAAACAATATTGCAAAGCGAGAATTGAAGAATAAACACAAATCCAAATATACTAATATTCATCTTTTATATTGCTTCTACTCACTTAACACTAAAACAATCTTTTGTATTGTATGTATTTATAAAAATAAAAATAAGGTAAAAAAATAAAAATAAAAAACTCAAAGGCAATATATTTGAAGATGAAGTCTTAGTAGATTAGGATTTCTTGTTTTGATTATAACACGTTGGCTTTTGCTTCACCGGTGCATTTTAACCTTGTTACATCGTTGATATTAGATCAGTTGTTATATATTCAATGTAATAAGCAAGACGGTATCAAATTTGTTATTATGGTAAACTTTGTTAGATCTGTTCTAATTGAACTATTCTAACATGCGCATTAAAAAAATAAAACTATACAAAAAAAAACTGTGGCAAATTTGTTATTATAGTAAATTTTATTAGATCGTTTCTAATTGAACTGATCTAACATACATATTTAAAAAAAACTGCACAAATAAAAAGATTACATAAGAAAAAAGTCGGTGGCAAATTTGTTATTATTACAAATTTTGTTAGATCTGTTTTGTTAGACCGATCTAACAAGCTTTTTACAAAAAAATTGTAACATCCCTCTTTAGCATAAATAATTTGTAGTAATTTTTTTATGTTTTACATGTTAGTATATAATAATAATAATAATAATAATAATAATAATAATAATAATAATAATAATAATAATAATAATAATAATAATAGAAAGAGGGAATGTAGTAAACTGTAAAACAATTTAAAACAAGGGAAAAAGAAAAGAGGAAGGGGAGGAGAGAACGAAAACAGAAAAGAAAGGGAGAGAAAAACATGGTGAGATAGAAAAGAAGAAAAGAGTGAGAGAAAGAAGAAGAGAAGGAGAAAAGAAGAAGAAGAGAGAAAACAACCAAAAACATTAACAACCTTGCTAGAAGTCTCTGTAGAAGGAGTTGAGCATACCATCATTTTCTCCATTTTTGGAAATCAAGAGGCGTGTTTCCTTTTTCTATCTCTCATTCATGCATGTAGGAAATAATGTGTTCCAAAGGTTAGGGATTTGGGGTTTAAGAGTTTGAAATGAAGAAAATGATTTTTATTTTACTCTTTGTTGGATTTAGGGATTATGAAATAGATTAATGTAGAATTGAGTAAATTGAAATTTTGCTGTTGTTTTTGATGTGTTCGTTACTGATTTACTCATGATTTGTAGCATTATTATTGCAAAGAATTGTTAGGGAATTAGTGCGATAGAAGAAATGTTATTAACTTGAATTTCGCATGACATATGTGTGATATTTTGGTCATAACGTTTTCTATAGACATCCGTTTTGAATGAATTTTAGTTTTCTGGAAACTAGACTTAATTACCTTCAAATTGAGTACAAAATTCGTGATGATTGATCGAGTATTGATGTTGAAAAATGGGTTGCAAGCTGGACCAGAGTTGATGTTTCTGTTTTGTTTTCTGTCATTGTGTTTTATGTTAGTAAACTGCAAGAATTGGAATTAAATAGAAATAAAATAAAATTCTATCTATAAAGTAGACATCATAAGCTTTCCAAAGAGTACTCATTCACTCGATTCTGATACTTATAAGTCTATGTCAGTTGACTTTGAAGTTAAACTCAATTTTGAGTTGTTATAACATAAATTTGGGACTGTTTTGGGAAAAATCTACCTTAAACATATTCTCTGGAATTTTATTTTACATTGTGTGATTTGTATGATGTAATTGACTTAATAGCTTAGGTTATCATAAAAAAATTTAAGGTTTAGTGTATGGTAGTCTTTAATATATGTATTAATAGATGATGTTATATTTGTGTGTATATGTGTGTGGATTGTTGTATATAATTCCTATATATTTGACTAAAGTGAGAAGTATATGATTCATCCTAGCTAGATGAATTCTCCGTCTATATACGACGGAAGCGAGGGGTAAGCGAGGGTAAGTGGGGCACCACTTACAGACGTAATTATGTCCAATCTTATCAAAATAAAGTTACTAACAAGAAGAGGGCATTAGTAAAACTAATGTAGTCTTTATGACATGCTTGTTAGGTAGAGTTCAAGTCGTTAGATTACTCACGTCTAATGACTTAAATATTTAGAAATAGTAAAAATTGAACATTGAAGAGAAACTCAGAAAATAAATGTAGTCCTGAATTAGGATGCTAATTGATTTAATTTCATTTATTGGGACCCACTGAGATGTAATCTCATCCAACTTTATTCAAATGTGTTACAGGTAAAAAGACTTAGATCACATGTTGAACAAATGACGCGTATCAGTTTACACTATAGTCTGCTTATAATTTGTGAGGAATTATTTTGAATCATGGATGTGTTATGTACTCCATATTTTCATGTTTTTCTTTGAAGGATTAATATGTGTATGAATACATTTTCATGACTTTGTGTCGGGATTGTATTAATCACCTCTTTTGTCGAATTATGTTAATGCTCAAGTTATTTTCTAGACAATTAACTTATGGTATTACATTTTTGGTATCAGAGCTGGTCGAATTGACCGTACTGTGGGTAGTTAAAATTAGTTGTTGTTCTTGTTTTGAGACTATATACTTTCTAATTATCAATTCATGAAATATTAAGTCTGATCAACTTAATATTTGTGTTTGATATGCAGAACAATATGGAACCAAATCCAAGACCTCCAGGTAGGCCTCGTAGAGAGCGGAATAATGATGAACGTTGGAACAGATGATGCAAATGATGCAGCAACAACAACTTATGATGCAACAACAACAAGTTGTTACGACTAGCATAATGAATCATCTTGCGCAGTCTGTCGGGCCTGCTCATCCACCGCCACCATCTCCACCAGAGGCTTCAAACAGATTATTTTATGACTTTCACAAGTTGAAACCCCCAGTTTTCCTAGGGAGGCCGGTGCCGTTGGAAGCTCAATCATGGTTGAATGAAATGACTAAATTTTTTTCTTGTGGTGCGATGTACTGAAGAAGATAAAGTAGCTTTTGCTACTCATATGCTACAAGGAGAAGCTGAGAATTGGTGGAAGGGTGCAAAGGCATACATGATAAGTGCGGGTACACCGATGAACTAGGAGAATTTTTGTACTGTATTTCTAGATAAATATATTCCCATGAGTATAAGAAAACAAAAGGAATTTGAATTTGCACACCTTCAACAAGGAGACATGTTCGTTGCTGATTATGTGGCAAAGTTCGAGGAACTAGCAAGGTTTTGTGCCCAAGCAGAGTACGCCCCAAATGATCGATGGAAGATAAATCAGTTCGAGTGGGGTTTGAATCCAGAGATTAAAAGTAATTTGGCCCAACTAGAGATAACTTCTTATGCCACTTTGGTTCATAAAAGTTACATTGTAGAAGAAAGTCTACGAAGTTTAAAGGAGAACAGACAACTCAAGTGGCAACAAAGGAGGGATACGCCAAAGAGTAATCAACAATTGAAGGTTAAGACATCCCCTAATAAAGGAAAACAACCCTAAAACTCAGTTGTACCTCAAGCGAGGGGGCCAAGGGAATGTCCTAAGTGTGGAAGATCACATCCAGGAGAATGCTTGTACGGTAAGAACGTATGCTTTTGGTGCAAGATACTGGGACACATGAGTCAAGATTGTCCACAAAGGAAGATGAAAGGGCTAGCCAACTCAAATGGCCCACCCACTGGAATAGTCTACACTCTTAATGCTAAGAAGGCTAAGGGAAACAACGACTTGATTGCCGGTGAGTGTTTTTTAAATAATGAACCTTTAAAAGTATTGTTTGACACAGGTGCTTCTCATTCCTTTATATTCACTAAGTGTGTTTTACGATTGGGTCTCAAATTAACTGAAATTACACCTCCCATGGTTGTCTCTACAACGACTGAGAATAGTGTCGAAACCTCTTATGTTTGTAAGGGTTGTCATCTCATTGTATCTGATAGAGTCTATCCAATTGATTTGTTTTGTCTACCTTTGAAAGGAATGGATGCCATCTTAGGAATGGATTGGCTTTCAGCTAATCTTGTACTTGTAGATTGTGAAGAAAATATTTTGTATTTTCGTCCTGCTATATTAAGTAGAAATGAAACTGATTCCATTCTACTTCCTAGTGTGTCTAACCTCTTACAATGCCTATGTAGTGGGGGTCAAGGTTTTCTACTAACATCATCTTCAGATTCGGGACCTAAACTTGATGTCGCTACAATTCCAGTTGGGAATGAATTTTTAGATGTCTTCCCAGAAGATGTAGTATGCCTACCTCCAGAGAGGGAGATAGAGTTCTCCATAGACCTAGTCCCTGGTGCTAATCCAATTTTCATTACTCCTTATAGAATGTCACCTCTAGAGTTAAAAGAACTAAAATCTCAATTAGAAGATCTCTTGACTAAGGGTTTTGTAAGGCCGAGTGTCTCTCCATGGGGTGCTCCAGTTTTGTTAGTTAAGAAGAAAGATGGAGGAATGAGACTTTGCATATATTATATGCAACTCAACAAAGTAACCATCAAGAACAAGTACCCTATCCCTAGGATAGATGACTTGTTAGACCAACTTTGAGGAGCCACCATCTTTTCAAAGATCGACCTTAGGTCAGGATACCATCAAATTCGAATAAAGTCTGAAGATGTTCAAAAAACAGCTTTTAGAACACAGTATTACACTATGAATTTTTAGTTATGCCATTTGGTGTAACCAATGCTCCAGCCGTATTCATGGATTATATGAACCGCATCTTCAGACCTTATTTGGATAAGTTTGTAGTGATCTTTATTGATGATATCCTCATTTATTCTCTAAATTTTGAAGAACATGAATTACACCTCAAGATAGTGTTGTAGATCCTCAGAGATAAGAAATTGTTCGCGAAATTAAGCAAGTGTGAGTTTTGGTTAAGTGAAGTAAAGTTCTTGGGTCATGTGATTTCTCATGGAGGTGTAACTGTTGACCCTTCTAAGGTCGAAACTGTTTTGAATTGGACTCAACCTAAGAATGTTACGGAAGTTAGAAGCTTCCTAGGGATGGCTGGTTATTATCGTAGGTTTATTAGGAAATTTTCCCAAATAGCTTTACCTTTAACCCGTCTCACTCGAAAGGGTAACCCTTTTGTATGGGATGAGGATTGTGAGAAGAGTTTTCAAGAGTTGAAAACTCGCTTAACCACTGCACCTATCCTTGTGATTCCCGATTCAACTTTAGGGTTTGAATGCATCCTTAAAAGGATTAGGATGTGTGTTGATGCAGAACCGTAAAGTTGTAGCGTATGCCTCTAGACAACTAAGACCCCATGAGGAAAACTACCCTACCCATGACCTTGAGTTAGCAGCCGTAGTTTTTGCCTTGAAGATATGGAGACATTATTTATACGGAGCTAAATTTGAAGTTTTTAGTGACCATAAGAGCCTGAAATACTTGTTTGACCAAAAGGAATTGAACATGAGGCAGAGAAGGTGGATGGAGTTTTTGAAAGACTATGATTTTGAGTTAAAGTATCATCCAGGTAAAGCAAATGTGGTCGCTGATGCCTTAAGTCGAAAATCACTCCATGTAGCCTACATGATGGTTAATGAGATGAGCTTATTAGAAGACTTTAGAAACCTTAACCTAAACATGATACCATTAGATGAAGGAATCCTATTATGCCCTACAGAAATCTCTTATAATCTCCGTGATAGGATTAGGGAAGCTCAAGAGTATGATGAAGAGTTACAGTCTAAGATAACTCAACCAGACTTTTCCATGACTTCAGATGGATCGTCATATTTAGAGGAAGAATTGGTGTACCTAATGCTGAAAACTTGAGAAGAATGATCTTAAAAGAAGCCCATAGAAATGTGTTATCAATTCACCATGGTGCCACCAAGATGTATCAAGACCTTAAGAAGAACTATTGGTGGCCTGGGATGAAAAGTGACATAGCAATGTATGTTGCACGATGCTTAGTATGTCAAAGGGTTAAAAGTGAACACCAAAAACCCGCAGGTTTACTTCAGCCGTTAGAGATTCTAGAGTGGAAATGGGATAAGATATCCATGGACTTTGTAATAGGGTTACCTCGTACCCAAGCAGGGTACGATTCTATATGGGTCATAGTGGATCGATTAACTAAGTCAGCCCACTTTATTCCAATGAAAACTACCTTCAATACCCTCAAGTTGGCTAAGATATTTATTAAGGAGATAGTAAGATTGCATGGAGTGCCAACCAGCATTGTGTCAGATAGGGATCCTAAGTTTACATCACAATTTTGGAAAGCATTCCATAGAGCTTTTGGAACTTGTTTGAATCTTAGTACCGCTTACCACCCTCAAACCGATGGTCAAACTGAGAGGACCATTCAAACATTAGAAGATATGATTAGAGCTTGTATCTTAGAAGATGGGGGAAATTGGGATGCACATTTACCTTTAATGGAGTTTTCATACAATAACAGTTACCATTCAAGTATAGGTATGACACCTTATGAAGCCTTGTATGGACGTAAGTGTAGGACCCCTTTGTGTTGGTCAGAGGTTGGAGATAAAGGAATCTTAGGACCAAATGTCATCAGGGAAACCACAAAAAAGATTAGATTGATAAAAGATAAAATGAGAATAGCCCAAAGTCCACAAAAGAGTTATGCTGACAACAGAAGAAGGCCTCTAGAATTTGAAGAAAGTGATCACGTTTTTCTTAAAGTCACTCCCACTATAGGCATTGGAAGATCTATAAGAGTAAAAAAATTGAGTCCCCGTTTCATAGGTCCTTACCAAATCCTTCGTCGGGTAGGTCCAATGGCATACCAATTAGCTTTACCTCCTTCCTTGTCTAGATTACACGATATCTTCCATGTGTCTCAACTCAAAAAGTACATTCATGACCCGTCACAAACTTTACACCATGATTCAATCCAATTGAAGCCAAACCTTACTTTTAAACCGGTACCAAGTCGAATTGTGGACCGCAGCTTGAAAACATTAAGAAAAAAGGCAATTTCATTGGTGAAGGTTGTTTGGGAAGGTATGTCGCCCGAAGATGCCACTTGGGAACTTGAGTCTGAAATCTTGGAGAAGTATCCTCACTTGTTTTATTAGGTAAGTTACTAAATTTTGAGGACAAAATTTATTTGAGGGGGGAATGATGTAACATCCATCTTTAGCATAAATAATTTGTAGTAATTTTTTTATGTTTTACATGTTAGTATATAATAATAATAATAATAATAATAATAATAGAAAGAGGGAAAGTAGTAAAGTAGAATAAGTAAAACAATTTAAAACAAGGGAAAAAGAAAAGAGGAAGGGGAGGAGAGAACGAAAACAGAAAAGAAAGGGAGAGAAAAACATGGTGAGATAGAAAAGAAGAAAAAAGTGAGAGAAAGAAGAAGAGAAAGAGAAAAGAAGAAGAAGAGAGAAAACAACCAAAAACATTAACAATCCAAGAAAAGAGAAAGGAAGAGTGCATTTTGCTAGAAGTCTCTGTAGAAGGAGTTGAGGATACCATCATTTTCTTCATTTTTGGAAATCAAGAGGTGGGTTTCCTTTTTCTATCTCTCATGCATGCATGTAGGAAATAATGTGTTCCATAGGTTAGGGATTTTGGGTTTAAGAGTTTGAAATGAAGACAATGATTTTTATTTTACTCTTTGTTGGATTTAGGGATTTTGAAATAGATTAGTGTAGAATTGAGTAAATTGAAATTTTGCTGCTGTTTTTGATGTGTTCATTACTGATTTACTCATGATTTGTAGCATTATTATTGCAAAGAATTGTTAGGGAATTAGTGCGATAGAAGAAATGTTATTAACTTGAATTTCGCATGACATATGTGTGATGTTTTGGTCATAACATTTTCTATAGACATCCATCTTGAATGAATTTTAGTTTTCTGGAAACTAGACTCAATTACCTTCAAATTGAGTACAAAATTCGTGATGATTGATCGAGTATTGATGTTGAAAAATGGGTTGCAAGCTGGACCAGAGTTGATGTTTTTGTTTTGTTTTCTGTTATTGTGTTTTATGTTAGTAAACTGCAAGAATTGGAATTAAATAGAAATAAAATAAAATTTTATCTATAAATTAGACATCATAAGCTTTCCAAAGAGTACTCATTGACTCGATTCTGATACTTATAAGTCTCTGTCAGTTGACTCTGAAGTTAAACTCAATTTTGAGTTGTTATAACATAAATTTGGGACTGTTTTGGGAAAAATCTACCTTACACATATTCTCTGGAATTTTATTTTACATTGTGTGATTTGTATGATATAATTGACTTAATAGCTTAGGTTATCATAAAAATTTTTAAGGTTGAGTGTATGGTAGTCTTTAATATATGTATTAATAGATGATGTTATATTTGTGTGTATATGTGTGTGGATTGTTGTATATAATTCCTATATATTTGATTAAAGTGTGAATTCTCCGTCTATATACGACGGAAGCGAGGGTAAGTGGGGCACCACTTACGGACGTAATTATGTCCAATCTTACCAAAATAAAGTTACTAACAAGAAGAGGGCATTAGTAAAACTAATGTAGTCTTTATGACATGCTTGTTAGGTAGAGTTCAAGTCGTTAGATTACTTACATCTAATGACTTGAATATTTAGAAATAGTAAAAATTGAACATTGAAGAGAAACTCAGAAAATAAATGTAGTCTTGAATTAGGATGCTAATTGATTTAATTTCATTTATTGGGACCCACTGAGATGTAATCTCATCCAACTTTATTCAAATGTGTTACAGGTAAAAATGCTTAGATCACATGTTGAAGAAATGACGCGTATCAGTTTACACTATAGTCTGCTTATAATTTGTGGGGAATTATTTTGAATCATGGATGTGTTATGTACTCAATATTTCCATGTTTTTCTTTGAAGGATTGGTATGTGTATGAATACATTTTCATGACTTTGTGTCGGGATTGTATTAATCACCTCTTTTGTCGAATTATGTTAGTGCTCAAGTTATATTCTAGACAATTAACTTATGGTATTACAAAAATAATATCCCTAAATTAACCAACAAATTAGAAATCATGCGCGAATTCAAACCCACTTTTCATCCTTCATACTTTGTTGTTCTGCAAATCCAATCACAAATTAATCACCCGTGAATCTAAACTCATTTTTCATTCTTCAACCTTTAAACTTCATTTTTCATTCTTCAACCTTTAAACTTCATTTTTCAGTAAGATAATTAAACACGCGCAGAAGAAGCCACAAATTAAACTTCATCCTTCTAGGTACCTTCATTAAACCCAACCACAAGTCAAACACGCGCATCTTACCCATGAAAACGTTTTCATCCTTCCACTTTTAAATTTCATCTTTCAGTGAAAACGTGAATCGTGTATCGCAGCTTTCAGCTTTCATCGTCGGCGACGAGTTGGTCTGACGCAACATTTTTCTACTTCAGCAACATTTTTGAATGTGACTTGTTACATATCTATCATTTTAACTGATTTAATAATTAACTATTTATTACAACGCTTGATATTAAATCAGACAAGAAACTGATCTAACAAGTTCCTATGAACCAATCTAATAAGGTTTAATTGCACTAGTGCTTCTATGTGAAACACAAAACATGTCTTATATTGATCAATATAATTTATGAAATATCTCACATGTGTTTCCATTGTGGTGTGTAACACGTATTCCTTATTGATCTTCCTCCCTCTTGCATTAATAAATAAAATTAAGTGTTAGTGCATGTTTAAATTTACTATTGTGTTAGATAAAGGTGTTATAAAAAATATCTAAAATTGATTTTGATCACCATTTGAGTACTTGAATGATCTCAGGTCATTCTTTAAATGGAAGGAAACCTCATATATGAGATCTAGCGTCAATGGTGCGAACCAACAATCAAGAGAAAAATTATTCAATGCAAATTTGGTGGAGATGTTTTATAAATAGATTAGTAAGACCACTAAATCTAACAACTACGAAAAGCAATGTATCATACACCATCAATGCACCATAGAATTGTGCTCATAAATATAATCATGTTACATTAATTTAAATATACCTTTTAGTAAATTTAAGAAAAGTTTATCCAGATTCAAACTTACTAATATAATCGTAAGCCTTAGAAGGAGATGAGAAGAGAAGAGAGACATTGTTTTGAATTTTAATTGTTTGATTCAATATTTTGGAGGGAAAGGATAAGCGGAGAAGTAAAATTCTTCCTAAACTAGTTTAAATCCACCTCTAAAAGTGAATTTTTTTTCTTCTCTCTTAACCTTACGGCATACAAAGGAACGGAGCTCAATAACAGCTTAATTGGATTCAAATTCATCTTATCTCGCATAATTCATCTTTAATTAAAATTTGTTAACTCCTTAATAGAGACAAATCACTATGTTTAAATATGGATGACACATAAAAATATATCTCGTTGAGCGAGTACATTAACTCCGCTAAAAAAATAAAACAAATTGACCGTTCAAGCCAATTAAAAAATATCAATAAAATTTTATTATTTATAATGGATATGCTATTTATTATGATTTTCTTTATTATTATTACAAAAATTTACATTTTTAGAATAGTCGTACGAGTGTTTTAATTTTCTCTGTGATTCAATGATTAAAGTAGTAAAATAGTTGTTATGTGTTTAAAAAATAAAACAAATAAACAAGTCATTGGTTATCCTAAGTCATTATTATTTATATATCTTTTGTAACAGCAGTTTGCTATTGTTCTATGAGGAGGAGGAGGACAACAACAACAACAATAACAATAATAATAATAATAATAATAATAATAATAATAATAATAATAATAATAATAATAATAATAATAATAATAATAATAATAATAATATTATTATTATTATTATTATTATTATTATTATATTTTATAACTTCTCTTTAATTTATATAATGTTATATATTGAATTTGTGTTTTTAAGATTTTTAAAAAGTGATTTTGATTAATGATTTTTATGACGACTTACTTAAAAATAGTAGAAATTATTTTTGATTAATTTATTATTAATTAAAAAAGTAATTTTGATATTCAATAATTAATATATTTATTATTAAATATTTTAACATTATAAATATTACATTTAAAAAAAATATTTCAAAAATCATTTTTATAAGATTCTCAAAATAGTTTTTAACTTTAATATCTTTTGAAATTTCACTATCCAAAAAAGTTATAGAAAATAAATAAAATAATATTTTAAGATGAATTATCTAAACTAACTTTTTATTTGAAATTATATATTTTTAATTATTTCTAAATAATTTAAAAAAAGTAAAAATACTATAAAATTTTATTTAAAAAAAGTCTTAAACAGACTTACCTATTAATTCACTCAATGTTGATGTCAATAATAAAATAAATATTGTCCATTTTTCCATTATAGTTACAAGGGTTTATGATGTAATTATCTTAACACTAATAATATGTAAAAAAAAGTTTTTTTTGACATACCAATCTGCTAGTCCAACGAGGGGTAAAGTTGAGTAGAGACTTCAACCCAATTATGTAAGTTGGGTTGCTCCCTTCTCTCTTGTGTTTAGATAGATTGTTGGCGGGGCAAGCCAAATAGATAGACTACTCCACTTTGCAACTCCTAAGTTAAAGTGTTGGATATATAATGAAATAATATTTATTTATAGTTAATCTTAAATACCATTTATTTAACTAAATATTACAACGACTAAAACTACAAATTATAATTTATTTTATATTTATGTTTTTTATATCGTAATTTAGTCATGGTCTTATGTTCGATCTCGAGTATGGCCATCCAAAAACATTATAAACTTAGAAAGAGTTTGTTGCCATTTGAAAGTCATACAAGACTCAATATATTAGTTTCTATTGTTGCACACAAAAAATACATTTTAGACTAAAAAAATTATTCCCTCCTTAACGAAAAAAGTTTTATAGTTCTTTAAAATAAAACAAAAAAAGTTTTAAATATATTTTTCATAATTTATTATTTACTAAATATTTGTTTAAGTCTTTTATTTTTTTAATTCATTTTTTGTCTTTTATCTTTTATAAGATATATAAGTTAGGCCTTTTCACCATAAGTCTTTCAAACATATATGATTATTGTCATGAATTGTTGATGTCTAAATTTAAATCAATTGTAAAGTTAAATATACAATCTTAATACATAAAAGATAAATATACAAAAAATATGATAAATGTTATTTATTTCAAATAATTTACATATATTTTAACGCATGAAATGAGATTTTTTCAAGTACAAGCTTATTGCGGGATGAAATTGATGCTTTTTGAAAAATTATAGTGACCATGTATATGCAGTTGTTATAAGAGATCTCAATGACCATATATTGCCATAACTTTTGCCGTGGCAGTAATAAAGATTGAAGTTATTGGCTTATAAAAGATAAAAGAATATAAATTAATAAAAAATAGATAAATGATCAAAATAAATACAATATATCAAATAAAAATAAAATAAGAAAATTATATTATTTAAAATGCTTAATTGCAGTTTTGTTCTTCAATTTTTACCTATTCATGAAATTGGTCTTATTTTAAAAGTTTACACTTTTGGCATCTCATTCAAATTTTTAAAATAAAAAAAATAACAATTTAAGATATTTTAAATGACATGACATATAATTTTATTGATATATAATCATATATATGCATTAATTATTTATATGTCATTAATTAAACTTACAAAAATAAAATTTTTGTTGAAATTGTAAGTTAAATTAAAAAAAAATTTATTATAATTTTATAAGTATTAATCATTATATATTATCGTATTATACATCACATTGTTTAAAATACGTTACAATATCATATTTTATGAAAAAAATTTCAAAATTGAAATTTAAAAAAAAAGAAGAATAATCAATATTGTAAATTGTTAAAAATAAAGTAATGACTGTAATTAAACCAATTTTTAGAAGAAAAATATCCCCTCTACGCTTAAACCAAATCAATATTTTAAAATCTCTTAAATTTCCTTCTCTCTCTTACCATATCTTCCATAAAAATTCAGCCGACTCGGTTCAACCAAAGATAACCTTAATCCAAAATATAAATGAGTTTTTGAACCAACAAATAAACAAAATAAAATTTGCATACGCAGAGAGAAAAAAGGAGCGGGGAGATAGAGAGAGAAAGAGAAAGGGTTTCACTTTTCGAGTACAAACTTCAAAGTGCGCGAGCGAGACACAGTGAGAGAGGTTTTTTCTTGATCGTTGTTAGCGCGGCGGAACCCTAGCGAACTCGGTGCGGTTGCGATAGAAAGAGAGAGAGGATGAGCGGGAAAGGTGGTAGCGGCAAGGGGTTACCAGTAACGACGATTCCGCCATCGTCGAAGAAAATTGTTCAGAGTTTGAAGGAGATTCTCACCAATTTTCCCGAACACGAGATCTACGCTATGCTTAGGGACTGTAACATGGACCCTAACGAAACTGTCAATCGTTTACTCTCTCAAGGTTCTCTCTCTCACTATTTGCGTTTCTTTTTCCCACTGTAACTTTTGTTCAGTTTCGAGATTCCGCGTTTGTTAACTTGTTTCAGTTCGAACTATCACATTCAACACGTTTGTTTATATAATATAAGAAACAACAATGCAAACACACGTGCATTGTTTGAATGATATGTTTTGTTTGGATAAAAAGCTTAATTAACATATAGTATAAGCGGTTATATTATAAAATAAAGTCAAAACTGTTTTTATATAAGCTAGAAGTTGTTTTCATAACCTATCTTGGATAACTTATGAAACAGATAACTTATGAAAATTATTTGAAAATAATTTACGGACATGTGAGTTGTTTCTATAAGCCCTTCCAGATAGGTTCAGAAGTGCTTATGCCAGCAGATAAGTTCAAATAAGTCACAATCCAAACAATCTCTATAGTATATTTGGATACTAGTATTAGATGGCTTTGTTAGTTCCTTGTTATTGTTCAAATTCTGCCAGACTGCTACAACACTTTGATAACACTTTGTACTCAATAGCTTATCATAGAATGATATCGATTCGTTCAAATTTTGCTATGCTATCGCGCTATAGCACCCCTATAGCTGCTAATTGACAACACTGCTTTAGAATATGCATCTTGTAGTACACCAAAAGGATAATATGATGATGCATTAGATGTATTGTCGATATACTAGTTGGAGCTTGCTATTTGAAATTATTTCTAATGTTAGGTTTGTTAACTGTGTAGATCCTTTTCACGAGGTGAAGAGCAAGCGAGAGAAGAAAAAAGAGGTGCGTTCATTAGAGAAATGTGTGTACATGAATATTGTTTCTGCTACTGAAAATTGATTTTCTTTTTTTGATGATCAGTTCTGATTCTTGTTTTTTTTTTTGTAGTGTATTTCACTGCTAATTTTTTGGGGTGCAATGTTTTGTTTGCGTAGTTTTTGTCAATGTTTTTTTTAAGGGCATTGGCATGTAAATTTGCTTGGGATTATACATTGACAATGGGGTGAATCTATATTGTAATTTTGTCGTTGGAAATGAATAGTTTCTGTAATCTATTTTCCTCTGACACCTGTCTCTATATAATTTTATTTTTTATTTTTTGATGTTTCGTATGGGTTTTCTGTCATATGACTAACCAGCTTTTGCCCTTATCGCCACAGAATAAGGACCCAACAGATTACAGGTCTTATGGGAGCGGGACAAGTAGCACAACTAGTCGTGGTGGTGGACGTGGTGGCACTGATCGTCATGGTGGACACGGTGTTACCAACCATTACAGCAGTATTGGTAAGGAGATGATGATTTTTGAACTGATGTGCTTTTAGACTAATATTGTTCTGCAAACTTATCTTGTCAGCCACTGTTAAAGTTTAAATTTTGTCCTGTTTTTGGAGGTCAGATTCTGGTCTGCTGGGAAAAACTGTTCATAAAAAGGAAAATGGAATACCTGCTTATGGAGGTTCTCTATCTTCCACATCTAGTGTCATGGGAATTAATGAGAACAGGCAACCACCGTCGCACAGGTTTACTTTACTTTGTATATATTCATAGATATGCACGATAGCAATTACATGATTGTAGTGTTAAAGATGTGTCTGTTGATGTTCATTTTGTGGTCTGTTGTTGCTACTATGCATAGAAAATGTATGAAGTCCTAAAGCATTTGGTTAGTTTTGTTGCCTTTTCTCTTTTACCTATCTTTGATGGCATGGAGTTTTATCTCTTTTTTATTGTGCCTGCAAACTTGAACACAGAACCATATGTTATTATTATATTGACAAGGCGGAGTTCCCACTTCTCATTTCTCATGTTTGTTTAAAATTGTCACAGTAGTTCTGAGGCTACTGAAAAAACATCTACAATAGGCATCAATGATGGACTATCTTCATCATCACAATATGGTGGGGGACCGCAATCTGCCTGGAAGGGGAATGTAGTGGGTCAAGTATCAATGGCTGACATTGTGAAGAGGGGTAGGCCGCAGGCCAAGGCATCCGTGCATGACTCTTCCTTCCACAGCGGCAATCGTCACAACGGTTTGATGCCTTCAGAAGCATTAGATCACAGTTTGCAATTACCGCAACATGCTTCCATGGTTTCAGAGACTAATACTGATCAAGGTTCTGCTATTAGTCACAGTGTTCCACAGAATAATGAATGGCCTTGCATTGAGAACCAACAAGATGTTAGAGTATACAATGTTGTTGATGTCCCAGAAAAATCTGACTACTATGAGAACCCGTCTAGCTTTTCTGAAGCTTACTGGCAGAAGGATGACTTAGACGAACGCCTAGCTGATGATGGTTATGTTGAGATTGCAGATGATGTCAGATCTGCTTCTACATCTGTTAAAAGTTCATCAGAGGATAACACAGGAGGAGGTAATTCTGTTTTTCATGAACCGGTGCAAGGACCTAAATCCCTGCCCACCTGATAGGCATATTTTTTATAAAAATATTGACTAGGATGATTTACGCTTACCATTAATTGTTTGTTAGACGTGTGCCTAGGAGTATGAATGAGTTGAGACTTGAGCTATTTGTTAATTGTTCAAGCTTGATTCGTTAAATGGCCAGTCGAGCTCATTTGTTTAGGTTTGATTCTGCAACTGAACCAAGTTCATGCAGTATAGGCTTGACACTGAAAGCTCACGAATAGAGCGCTTGTGTGTATTAGTGTATATAATGGTAGGAAATGTCAATTTTAGATAAGGAAAGGGGTTTACTTAGTAAATTGTAATTGTATCTTGAAAATTATGATTATCTAACTCTATGTTGTCGATCGCGGTGGGATCATGCACGATCCCGAATTGCATAGCGCTGGACGCCTCGCTGCGTCGCGTCAGGGTGTGAAAACGCTGTCAACCGGTGCGGCGGCTGCGAATCGCGCTGAAAAGACCCAGTATACTGCCCGTGACTGTTTTCCAACACAGGTTTTTTTTGAATTTTTTTCATTAAGGGTATTTAAGTCTTTTTGCACAACATTTCTTCTTCTTCTTCTTCCTCTCAGAAAGCGTTTCTGCATCATCTGTTTCTTTGTTTTTTGACCTCGTATCTTTTTCTTCCTCTGTTTCTTTTTTTTTGGTTTTTTTCCTCTCTTACGCTTCTGTGTTGTTCCTCTGTTTTCCCACTGCTTCTGTTTTGTCCATTTCCGTTTTGTTCCTCTGTTTTCCTACTGCTTCTGTTTTATTCATCTTCTCCCACTGCTTCTGTTTTCTTCCTTTGTTTCCCACTGTTTTGTTCTCCCCTGCTCTGTTTTGTAAGAAGAATGGCATCTTCATCTGAAACACCAACAACCAACAGCAAAGGCTTGTTTAAACCTACTGTTGAAAACCCTGACATGGCTTGGCAGTGGAATTCTTATGATTACCCCTTTATTTTTGCTATTTTTTAGTATTTTTGCCTACTGTTTGTATTTTATGTTTAGCTCATGTACTGTTTTTTGGTCTTCACAATAGCGTTCCGTTCCGCTATCCGAGACTGACAACATAGATCTAACTTTAATCAATCCAAGCTGTAAAATTGGCTTGTTTAATGAATTTGCCAATCTGAGTGAAATACCTTATTAGGGAAAATACTCTGCATTTTGTTATCGGAATAGTGAATTGTAAATTGAATTGTCAACTGGAAAGGGTACTTCCCACCCACTCTGTTCGTATACATGGAATGACTGAAGGAATTACTGTAACCATGGTAGTCAAAATCCCGATCCCACGATTTTACGATCTTGCACTGCTTCCCCGTGTTCATTCACGAGTAGAAACCCAAAACGATGGGAGAAGGTGGAATCGAAGATCTTGCACGATTCTGTGTTTCAGTATTGTATGGATTTGCTACTATTTTGAAGTTTTTTAGTTGTTTTTATTGTTTTGGAGACTGTTCTGGAGGTGTTTAATTGTTTTTAGGTGTGATTTGCTCATGTTCTCAGTGTTTTAGTTGTTTTATGAATCTAATGACCCCAAATTTGGTAGGATTTTACGATCTCACGATTCATGATCTTGTGAATCTTCCCTGGTCCTGCATAGGATCTCGATTCTGACTACCTTGACTGTAACCAACAGAAGTTAGTTACAGCTGTACAAAGCTTCAGTAAACAGAAGGGGTAAAGGCCCATGTGCATATCAGCATGTACAAGAATGAGAGAGTAAAACTATACTCTAATATTGAGCATCATTTCCCTGCAAATTTGAGCTTCAAGAATTTGTCTTGACTTGACATTTACACCCTTATGCCTATGTACGATCTATAAGTCTTAATTATTAATTTTTTCCATTTTGCTGAAGATGGCGTTTCATCAGTGGCTGCAAACTTAGAGCAGCTAAATTTACAGAGAGACGATCAGGGGACAAAACCAGAGGAGGATGATTCTTCTATAATAATTCCCAGTCACCTACAACTCCATACACCAGAATGCTTGAATCTGAGCTTTGGACGTTTTGGATCTCAAAACAATGCCCCCCTTTCTGGATCTGGGCCATATAATTCTAGGTCCTTGAAAAGTAACGTGGAGGATACACATGGAACGTCTGATGTTTCAGCAACTGGATCATCTGATGCTAGGTGTGATGTACTTTAATACAAACTTGCAGTAATATCATCTTTTGATTCATTCCTAGTTCCCTGAAAATATCTTCCTTGCAGAAATCCCAACTATTATGGAGATGAACATCATGCATCTACCTCAGAAGGAAGTTTAGCTCATCCAACTGGTGTGAGTTCTGGGACCTATGAACATTCTTCCATTTCACAACAAGAAGACTTAAAACTGGAACATCCTGAAACTGCTCAGCAAAACCTACATTCATTTCCTTCATCTTCACATGGGTTTACTTATGGAAATGCCCTACAAAATGTCACATTTCCTCATTCACAGATAAGCCCGCAGATGCAGAATCTTGCTCCCTTCTCTAGTGTAATGGTAAGGTTTAAAGTTTATTTATTTTTTGACAATGTTTAAAATTTATTTGGATTTGGATGTATAATATATGTTTTATGGATTAATGTTATTTTGGAACCCTAAACATTAGATTTGGTTCAAAATGACTAACTATATATCTTAGAGTTATTTTAAATTTTTTGGACAAATTTTTGAATTTATCTCTATTCAGTTTCAAATTAATAAATACTCTATGAGAAACCATTAAAAACACCAAGATCCAGTGATCTCTCTTTATCACATGGTTTTTGACAGAACAAGTCAGTTGTTTGATCCACGTAACACCATCAATTGGGAAAAAAGCTGTTGTTATTGTTGTATTTTAGTGATGGAAATTCGGAATATGGACATATCATACTTTCTCATGGTTTTTTCAAAAAATAAAATAAAAAATACCTTGTTCATTTTGTCTGTTTATGAACTTTGAACTTCTTTGCAATGAACCCTATCCTTTGCTAGTTACTATTTTATAGTTATTTTTTTTTCGTTTTCCCCATAACATTATTATTTATAATGCTTTCTGAAATATGGTACTAATAACAACTGATATTTATTCTGTTTTTATCTCGTAAATCTATCTAGCATTCCTG
>NC_021160.2:6929700-6953628 GCF_000331145.2 Cicer arietinum | reverse complement strand
TCCTGCTATCTAAATCTAAATTTTTGTGTTGATATTTCAGCAGGCATATGCAAATTCTTTACCAGATGCTCTTTTGGCTTCGACAACTCAAACAGCAAGGGAAGATATCCCATACTTACCCTTCCCTGCTACACAACCAATGCCTGCAAAGCTTAACAACATTGCTTCTTCATTTGGTGATCTCACCATAACCATGTCAGAGGTGCCCTTTCCTCTGGATTATTTAGCTTGATGTTTCACCTTACTCATGCTAGTCTTCACTATTTTGTAGAGCTGGTCCTGGGTGTATTTTGAATTAACATTTACTTGTGAATGTACAGGCTTTGAGAGCTAGCAGCATTTCTACACCTCAACCTAATCCACACACACTGACCGGTGCCAATGTTGCCACTGGACCTACACTTCCTCAACACCTGGCTATGCATCCTTACTCCCAACCTACTCTTCCTCTGGGACATTTCGCCAATATGATTAGCTATCCACTGTTGCCTCAGAGCTATGCCTATATGCCATCAGCTTTTCAGCAGACTTTTGCTGGAAACAACGCATATCACCAGTCTCTGGCAGCATTGCTTCCACAATATAAAAGTAGCGTTTCTGTCAGCAACGTGCCTCCGTCTGCTAATATTCCACCTGGATATGGCTTTAACAGTTCAACAAGTATTCCTGGAGGAGGAAGCTTTTCTTTGAATCCACCTGCTGCTGCTACCGGGACAACCATTGGATATGAGAATGTTATAAACTCCCAGCTTAAGGACAACAGTCACATGATTTCACTACAACAGGTACAAAGATCTTGATTTTAAATTATGATAATTTATATTTAACTGCTTTCATTTTTCCTAGTACAATTCTTCTCTTCAGAATTGTCACAAAATGATTCTATTTCGTATGAAAATAATCTGTTAAAATCTCTTTAATTTATGCTTTTTAAAAACCACGGCCCTTTCAAAGTGTGGTTTATCTTGGGGAATGGGGGTGAGGAAAGTATATAACAGTATCTTGTCACTTTTTTCAAAGTAAAACTGTAACAGACTGATTTTTGTTTTCGTCCAGAATGAGAATTCTCCCATTTGGCTTCAGGGGCCTGGCTCACGAACAATGCCTGCAGTTCCTCCCAGCGCGTATTACAGCTTACAGGGACAGAATCAACAACCTAGTGGATTTCAGCAACGGCAGCAGCCAACACAGCATTTTGGATCCCTTGGCCACCCTAATTTCTACCAGTCTCAGTCTGGCATTTCTCTAGAACATCAGCACCAAAATTCTCTGGAAGCATCCCTGGGTGGTTTGCAAAGCCAACCATCTCAGCAGTCCCAACAGTTATGGCAAAACAGCTACTAATCCTAGTCGGCTCTTGGTATTTCAGCATCTGTTCTGCTACATTTGAATGATTGAGAGTAGAAAATGAGATGAAAGAGAATGAGGGAGAAAAAGAAAGAGAAGAGAAAACAAATCCATTTTTAATTGTTTTGATTGATAGAAAATGTCTTTTCTCTTCTCTTGTTCGGGCCGAAGGAAAAATGAATCGAGAAAGAAAATGTGCATTGTGTAAAATTAACTTATTATTATTCTACGAAGAAAAACAGTTTTCAAATAACCTTACTAACTTGTTATGTTTGCTGTCACTTCATACTATTTGTTTGAGATGGATTTGAATTTTTTGCATTAGATATTCGAATTTGGATCACCTACCCTTTAAGATAGGAAAGATAAAGCGATTTTATGCAAAAATTTAATAAAATAGAATAGACGACAATGTTTAAAATGAAAGAAAAAATACGAGAGAAAGGAAATCAAAAGAGACAGAGAGAAAGGTAGATGAATTTGCAGTAGTTAAGAATTTCGCTCTAATATCAGAAATTTAAAAAAAAAATGAAATTTTTGGTATTAAAAATAAACTACATGAAAGTTTAAATTTTCGAATAAAATTTCCGTAAATTTTAAAAATGAAATTTTCAGTATTGAAAATAATTATTAGAAATTTATTTTCTTCTAAAATTTTCGGTGAAAAGATACAAATTATAGGATATAATGATGCTTTTTAATTTTTACAGTTTATTTAAGGTTATTTTACACATTTCAAACTTAATTTTTTTAAATTAAGAGGTATATGATTAATTGTGAGGTACAAAATCCAACTTTCCTTAATCATAAACATTTAATCTCTCCAACCCAACATTTTCACTTTCTTTTTTACTAAATTAGTCCAATCAATAACTCTACATCCTTTAATTTTTTTTAATAATAAAATGAGACAGTAATTGAATAGAGAATGTATTTCACAAAAATGGTGTATGTTGGATCCATAAGAAATAAGAGAGAGTGTTTTTATAAAACATTAATACCTATATCAATTTATTTTTATCAACTTTTGTTTATATTTTATTATTGTTTTGTACAATGGATGATACAAACACCTCAGGATCTTACATGACTAGATGTAATTGTTCCAACCTCGCATTACGTCGTTTTGACGATTTCTTGTGACCATTATGAGGCAAGGCTACCGTTGGTTTTGTCCACGCATCACGTGGGTTGTTTAAATGGTGGTTGGGTGTTGCTTAGAATATATTGATGTTAAAATAACGTTAGCAAGACACTTTTTCTTTTTAATATAAACAATTTAGTTTAGATAGTAAATTGTACAATATTAAATAAAAATATATAAGTAATTATGAACAGTTATAACTTTAATAATTGATTTACTTCAAATGAGTTAAATTATTTTAACACATTTTCTAATTACTGTATGTTTTTGGTTGAAATTACATGATTTCCATGAAATTTAAACGAGAACTATGTACTTTAGTAAAAGGCATATAAATTTCAACAAATGAAAAATAATATGTGTTATATTGATGTCATGGTCAATGCTTTGTTGGGGAATTTACAAAAGGCCAAGCACCACTGCATGTAGTGGTGTTGTCCATAAAAATAGTATATAATAAAAACCAATAAAAGTTGGGGTGATGTATTTCTATCAAGTCCACCATAAAATTTGGGGTTCATTACTCTTTCGGTGGCCATTATTCGGTGGTGGCCACGATTCGGTGGGCCAACGTAATAGACTAAAATGCATCTGTGTTTAGATGAGAAAATTTTGAGGGAACATAATTTTTAAGAAAAATTTAAATTCTTCAAATAAATTATATTATTTGGATATTAAGAAGTGTGAAGAATTTTCATAGTGAAGGAATTTTATGAGGTATTTGATTAAAATTAAATTTAGAGAACTAAAAATATTATCTAACACTTAAGAATTTCAAACTCATTTTTTAATTTATAGTATAGAAATCATGAAATAGCTCATTTAATTTTTGCAAGTTTAGAATTTTGACTGTTTTAAAATTTGCATTTAGTTTATTTTTTTGTAAATTGATCTCTAATTTCTTTTTTTCAAATTTTGCAAATTGATTCCTAAAATTATAAAATAGTTCCTCAACTTTTACAAAATTTTATTTTTGGCAGAAATATAATTCTTATTTTGCATTAACACTTTTGAATTTTTTTTAAAAATCCTATTTTTCAAAGAACAATTATTTTATCCAAACAACAAAGTATATAAAAATAAAATAAATTCAATTGAAACATTTGAATTGCTGTAATTTTAATTCTCAAGAATTTCCAATTACTCCAGTTAATCATACTATATATAGATTTTTAGGATTTAAACTATGTATTAGATTTTTGTCCTAATATTAATAGGATAGCAAAACCTCTCCATGATAGATTAAGGAAAAACTTCGTTGCATGGTCAGAAGAACATACCAAAATAGTTCAAATAATCAAAAAACAAGTTAAAGAAATACCTTGCTTGCATCTAGCTGACCCATCAGTCCAAAAAATTGTTGAAACAGATGTATCAGACATAGAATATGGGGGTGTTCTTAAACAAAAAACAAATAATAAAGAATGCATTGTACAATTTACATCAACACACTGGAATGATTGTCAAAAGAATTACTCTACCATTAAAAAGGAAATTCTTTCAATTGTCATGTGCATTACAAAATATCAAAGCGATTTACTCAACCAAAATTTTTTACTTAGAATTGATTGTAAATCTGCAAAAGATGTTTTACAAAAAGATGTTCAAAACATTGCATCAAAACAAATTTTTGCCAGATGGCAAACAATCCTTAGCATTTTTGATTTGGAAATTGAATTTATTAAAGGAGATCAAAACTCAATTCCAGATTTTCTAACTAGATAATTTCTCCAAAACAGGACTTGAGTGATGCCCAGAAAATCCAAAAGAATTGAGGTCCAGAAGGACCAACCACAAGAAACCCCAAAACCTATCTCATCTGTAAAATCCATTCGGTCTTGGGCAGAAGCTGTTGAAGAAAATGAAGTCCAAAACCAAATTTAAAAATGGCTTGCCAGCCAACAAATAGCCGGTCCTGACAATTTCCAGGAGATAAAAGACTCAATTGAAGAAAACCTTCAACTCCAAAAAATTGCAAAACTCCAGAAACTCCAACAAGAGATTGAATCCCTCCAAATACAACTGCCTTCTTTTACGGAACAGGAAAGGGGAGAATCTTCAAAAACCCCTTCTCAAAAAATTATTTCAAAACCTTTACAGGAGGAACCATCCTGTAAAATAATTTCAAAACTCTGTCAAGGAGAAACCTCAAAAATTATTTCAAAACCTTTACAGGAGGAACCATCCTGTAAAATAATTTCAAAACTCTCTCAAGGAGAAACTTCAGAAATTATTTTAAATGATTCTGAGATTACTTTGTTTAAACCAACATCTGAATATTTTGTCAAAACAGATTATCAAAACATTTGGACAATCGAAGATCATTTCTATAATAAAAATCCTCAATTAGTCATCTCAAAAATTTTTCGAGAAGGCTGGTTTTTCAAACCGTATGATTTATCAAAACCCCAACCTTAGTATAAATCTATTCTTGAATGTACAAGATGTGTAACAATTCAAGACAATCCAAAAGAAGGTCCAATAGCCTATTCAATTGCCAAAATTCACAAAATCATCCCACCTTCAGAATGAGGATCAAACCTTTACACACCAAAATAAAATCTATTCTTGAATGTACAAGATGTGTAACAATTCAAGACAATCCAAAAGAAGGTCCAATAGCCTATTCAATTGCCAAAATTCACAAAATCATCCCACCTTCAGAATGAGGATCAAACCTTTACACACCAAAATAGTTCCCAGTTGATTTCAAAACTACGATAAACCATTGTAAGACTTTTAATTACTGGGACTATCAACAAGCCTGGTACAACGTTTTTCTCATTCAAAACAAAAAATTTAGCCATACTTGGCTATTTTTCTTTAACCTTACCATGGAACCTTCCAAAATTCCTCAATGGTTTGCTCATTGGTGGAAATTCTTTGGCTCCATTCCAGATATCTTGAAAACGGAAGTCCAAGAAAGCTTCCAATTATACAAAACTCATTACAAACCAACAGACAAGGAACACATTTTTCACCCTCTAATGCTATTCTCTACAAAATTCTTTCTACTATGGTATTAGCCTGATATTTTGACATTAACCAAAAAGAGACCCAAACAATCCTCGTCAGAAGATTTAAAGTCAGATGGTGGACAAAATTCTCTATTCCACCAAGTATCAAAAAATAAGCTGTATCGGCATGGCTCCAAAGGCAAGGAATGAAGAAACCAGACCCAATGACAACTAAATTCTTGGCCCAAAAATTATTTGCTCAAACACAACTAGCAGCGGCAAAATTCGAGGAGGAATACTTTGAAATCATGACCCAACTTCTCAAAAATAAGGCCTAATCATCAAAATATTCCTCAGAAAAAAAAGTATAATCAAATTCAGAAAAAAAAAAAACATAAACACATTTCCAATTCAATTTATGAATTTGAAATATATACACGAAACCCAAAAAAATTGAGAAATTTATCATTTTTAACTCAGAAATTCAGAAATATTTATAAATTTAAAGAATACTAACGAATTTGACATAAAATTGAAAAAAATGGCAAAGTTGCAAATATTTACGTACAAAAAAACTAATTTATTGCAAAAAAAAAAAAAAATTTAAAAACTAATTTGATATATTACAATCAACTCTAATTATAAACACTTTTTTTCTCCTAAATATGAGCCATATGCAAATTATGGCATTTATTATTCTTTTTTCAAATCCACCCATATCAATGATACCATTTTATCTTAGAATGCAAAAAATCGACATTAAATATCTATTCACAATGACAAATTTAATAAAAGCAACACATAAAATATACACATTAATTACATCATCTATTTTTTATAATATAGATAAAAAATAAAAAAGTCTTATAAAAAGAAACGTAATTATATAACTTAAAAACACTAAAGAAATTTACTCAACATCATTTATGATCTATCTAAAAAATCACGATAGTAAATACTTAAAAAAAAAAGTAAATGTCGATGACTACGATTGAGAAAGTAATATAATTGATTTAGCTTCGACAAAAAACACACCTTTTTAATCCAACAAAACAAAATTGAAGCATAAGTGAAGGAAGGTGAGTTTCTAAATTCTACTAGCACGAGACAACTTAGAACAAAATTGAAGCATAGAATAATTATCTTTTAGCAACAAAACAAATAGCTACGAATCCTTCCTGAAGTGTGTAACAAGTAAAAGTCCCAACACAACGCGCGAATCTCGTGCTTCTGTTGAGTTACTCCGTTTCGTTTGGGAATTGGAAATCTTCTCCATTCTCCACTTTACTCTTCCGGTAATTCTCTTTTCTTTCTCATTAACATTTTATATGCTCAAATTATATAATCTCTAAATACTTTACAATTATTAATCCCTTCAACTTATACCGCTTCTTTATTCAATAAACTGTATGAAGATTGATGCATGTTGTTAGGTTAAGTTGGCTATATGGATTAATCGACTATATAATCTACTTTCATGCATTAAGTTCACTAATTTTTACTTAATCTCCTACTATAATTTAACTACCCTAGGGAAGCTTGATGGTGATTGTCATGTCGATGCTTGAAAGCGGAAGAAGTTTTTCAAACATCACATAAGTATAAATTTTCTCTTATAAGAGTGTGATTTATCTTGTGAAAAATCTCAAATAAAAGCTGTTTTGGATTCACAAAGGGCAGAAAATGAGTGATGCAGAAAATCAATTATATTCTTTGGGAAACAAGTGGAAACCAGACAGCTATAAAACTTACCATGGTAAAGATCCCAATCCTGGAAATGATCTTTGGACAGATGGACTTATCTGTGCTTTTGAATTTGTTAGAGGACAAAAAAGACCAGTTACATCGAGGTCTGCGTCAAAGATCGTAAACAGATTACATTTTGACTGCCAGCATTCAAAGATGCGGACCCCGTCAAATGGTTTAACGGAGGCTTCTTCCACGAGACCACATAAAAAGAAGCTCTCAAGGGGCAGTTTATTTGATGCTTCCGATGATGACAAAGAGGGCCAGGTACTTCAGGCTGGTCAATCTAATGCCCCGGAAAAGCATGAGGGTAATCATTGGGTACCAATTGGATGGTCCAGAATTTCAGAACTTGTTCAAGCAGTTCAGGTTGATGCTGTCTGGTCTTCTCATCAATTTGAATTTGAGGATTCTGAAGATGATTTTACTGTAGCAGATTTGGCAGCTCCCTATTGGGAGCGTCCGGCTGGGCCTATATGGTGGTGCCATGTTTCTGCAGGTCACCCTTCTGTTGAGTCTTGGCTTGGCAATGCTCAATGGCTACATCCTGCTGTTAATTTAGCATTGAGAGATGAAAGTAGACTTATAAGCGAGCGGATGAAACACCTTCTCTATGAGGTATTATATTATATGTTAATTTTTTTTTTTATACACAAATGCTAATATATTAGTTGTTATGTTAGTATTTTCTCTTTCACCAAAGTTTGAACCCTTTAAGTATTTTCAGCATTGGTATTGCCAAGTCTTAATAATGTAATCTTCTGTCAATCTACGGTAGTTGTGTTCTAGTTAACCATATTCAGCATATAGTTCTAATCCAAGTATCTTAGTTGTGCTCTAGCCTTCAAAAGTTTTGCAATAATCTTAAGGAATGTTTAAGCAATAAGATGATAAATTAATACAAGGGATCTGCCGACAGTAAATAATGTTTGCGACAAGGAAACATTTTCCGTGTTACTCATCACAACTTTTCCTTCGACACCAGTCTAACTAAAATACTGATTTGACTTTACTCTTATCCGTAGGTTCCAGTCTATAACTCAAATACTGTTAGGAACCTTTCTTTGTGCAAGAAAGAATGCCTAGAATAATGGTGTAAAAAACAGATTCAAAGGAATAAAGATAAAAATTAAGAAAAGGATGATTTCTTATTCATGTAGTGGGGTTGAAAGAGAAGATACAATGAAGATGATAACTTTGCACTCAAGGCTACCCCAAAGGAGCACTCTCCTTTCTCACTAGAGCACTCTCTAGTTTATGGGCTATTTAAAGACTTTCTAAGAATAAACAAAATAACAACTCTTAACAATCATCTAACTAACTCATCAACTTAATAACTAATTTCTACTAACTAACTCTTAACTACTCCATTTATCCTTATTCTATATCCTAACAAATACTATTTTGACTTTACTCTTATCTAAAGGTTCCAGTCAGAGTTGCAGGAGGACTATTATTTGAGCTCTTGGGACAATCAGTGGGTGATCCTCTTGTTGAAGAAGATGATATTCCAATTGTGCTTAGGTCTTGGCAAGCACAAAACTTCCTAGTAACTGTAATGCATGTAAAAGGTTCAGTGTCAAGGATAAATGTTCTGGGTATAACAGAAGTTCAGGTTGTTCTTGCTTGCCGATTCTCTTCACTGGACTATAGTCACAAATTAACATTCTTTTAGAAAGATGTTATTAATTTCGTGTGCTGATTTATCAGGAGCTCCTTTCTGCTGGAGGATATAATGTGCCAAGAACAGTGCATGAAGTTATAGCACAGCTTGCTTGCCGTCTCTCACGGTGGGATGATAGGTAATAACAACATTTTCTTTTGTATTTGATGCAGTTATTAATCAGTTTGCTCGTATGTGAAACAAACAATACTTATGTGTCTCATTTCCCATTCGGTGTTTCTGCTCTCCAGTTAAACTCATTAAATAAGTTTTACCTTGGTTATTTTACAGAAGAGTAAACTGATCTATGCGCTTATAATTTGGAAAATATACTGAATGGCACATAATAACTAAGTAAACTGAAATTCAATGCATATGCTGGAGTAAACTTATATATATCTGGTTTCATTCCTTAGAGAAAAATAAAGTGGTCCGTATTTGGCTTCCTATTAATAAATTATAAACGCATTTCGCCTTTGATGGTAGTTTTGAAGTAAGCAACCTTTCGATTATATGGAGATACACAATATTTAATGTTAAATATGTTTTGTCCTGAATGTAATGCAATGGTTTTGTTAAACATTGGATGGTTCAAATTTTATTTGATATTAACAACCATATCTTTTATTCACCAACATGAAAAGAAAATGGACGTAAAAGGAAAAATACGAAGTATAAAATAAGTACAAAAATTATTTTTGTGGGTATCTGGTATAATTCTATAACACAACATATATGTAGCTTTCTCGTGTCCCTGAGTTGAGTTCCATGCAGAGATGGAAATCCACCTCACAATACTAGTGTTGGTATTCCGGTGCACTTTTGTTTCAACTGCTTTTCATGTGAATTTGAAGTCTACTTTGGTTTACCATTTACATTTAGATTTTCAGGTTATTCCGGAAATCTATATTTGGGGCAGCAGATGAGATTGAGTTGAAGTTTGTGAACAGGTTCTTATGCGCAATGTGTGTGAATTCAAGTCATTCCAATTTTATATATTGCCTCAAACTTAGTTGACAGTTTTCCCTTTGACCAGGAGAAACCATGAAGATTTGAATCTTTTTGTTATAATTTTAAATCAAGAAATCAGAAAGTTATCAACACAGGTATGCTCATTCTTGCTGTAACAGGATATATATCTTTACTGGATTTGCTAATTTTTTGAACTGAATAGAAATTTCCTTTTATGTGATTATTTTCTTTTTGTGCTAATCAAGTCCACTGCACAGAGAAGCTCCTTTCAACTTTTGTGTTTCATTGCAGGTTATCAGAGTGAAGTGGTCACTCCATGCAAGAGATGAGATCGTGTTTGAGCTTCTCCAACATCTGAAAGGTAATGGAGCAAGAAACTTGTTGGAGGGAATAAAAAAGACCACAAGGGAAATGATTGAAGAGCAAGAAGCAGTTCGTGGCCGCTTGTTTACCATTCAAGATGTTATGCAGAGCACTGTTCGAGCATGGTTGCAGGTATGAATGCCTCATACGAACATTCATTTAGGATACTGTTGGTAGGTAGAACATTTTCATATTTCTGATCACTCTATATTAACATGTTTTTGTCTCGAATCTGCTAAATATTCAGGACAGAAGCCTAAGGGTGACTCATAATTTAGCTGTATTTGGTGGTGTTGGCGTTGTCCTCACCATCATCACTGGTTTATTCGGTATCAACGTCGATGGAATACCCGGGGCAGAAAATACACCATATGCATTTGGTGTCTTCACAGCCATCCTCATCTTTTTAGGAGCAGTGCTGATTGTAGTTTGCCTGGTTTACCTTGGGCTGAAAAAACCCATTGCTGAGGACCAGGTAGAAGTTAGGAAGCTTGAGTTGCAAGAATTGGTGAAGATGTTTCAGCATGAAGCAGAGACTCATGCGCAAGTTCGAAAAAATGTTTCGAGGAATAACTTGCCTCCTACTGCTGGTGATGCTTTCTGCAGAGATGCAGACTATCTTGTCATACGATAGACATTATTTATTGTAAGCATGACTTAATAATATCCACTACATTTTTTCGAGCAAAATTTGATTAGTTGTAAAATATTATTCGAAACTGTTGTAAAATAGTTATTAATAAAAAATTATCCTTTCCCCAAATTAAAATAATAACAACTACATTTTTGTGAAGTCTGGGTTATAACTTATAGAGCTATGTTATTAGGTTCTCCTCTCTTATTTTTATTTTACATTGTCAAAATTTGTTCTTTCTTAGATCTTTTTAGGCAAAAATATATCTATAATTTATTCCGATTTTGTCTTAAAAGTTATATTATATTTGTACCATTAGTCTTTTATCTTAATTTCAACAACAATTAGTTCAATTGAAAGCATCATTTGAAATTTTATCAAATGTTGCAACAATATGTCCCTCATGCTAATCCTTCAAAAAACATTCATCAAATCTGATAAATAGTATATATTTTTTAATTTTTTCAACAACAATTTAAACCCACATAGTCTTAAAAATAAGATAATAAAAGTCTATCAACATAATCAATGTATATAACTTCCTTCACATATAAAGTAGCTTGGACAATCAATTTGTTGATTAGTTCTTAACATTTAATGACAGTAATTTTTTTTCAAACTTACACGACTTAAATATTAATGGTGCAAACAAATGTAATTTAAATGACTGAATAAAAAAAAAAACTTAAGTAACTTAAGCGAAAATTGAATTTATCTTAAAAGTTAGAAAGTTTATCTTTTTATTATCTTTTGAAGTCTCTTCTCAATCATGTTTCCTACTTTTGACTCCCATTAAGCTATCACATTAAACTCATATTGCCTCCTATCTCAATTATAAATAAAAGAGTGTGTATTTGTTGACTTTAAATTAACTAAAAGTCAATTGATCTATCACATTTAATGATAATGTTTCAAAAATATCCTTGCATTAATCTTTTAATGTAGAACATGATCATAATAATTAAGGGTGAGTTAGTAATTGTATTTATTTATTTTACATTAAATTAAAAAAAGAAAAATTAAATGAGCTTAACTTTGATTTTTAATAAGTGCAAAAGAATGTAGTTTAATTTAAAATTGAGGCCGAAAAAGTATTCTGGTAGCTTTTTTATTAATCATGTAATGGATCCAGTAATCCATGTGTGCTTGATTCAAACCTTGGAGGAAAATATGGACTTGTTGGACAATAATGCAGTAGAATATATCACACTGAAAATAACTTGGAGATATCACACAATTGAATTATATAAAAAGTGAGATTAATTCTTATTGAACTTTTTGAGCTAATTGAATTCATCTATGATGCTTAAGCTTGACTTTACAATTATAACTGATTGCAGTATTTTAACTATCTTAAAATTGTGTTAGGGTATGGTTAATTGTGGATGGGGTTCATATCATGTGAGTAAGAGAAATTTGAAAATGGTGAAATAGAAAACAAAAATCCTTTCTAGACTATACATGAATTTAATTTATATATAATATCACAGTAAATAATTTTTACATAGTCAATCAATCAAAACTGTTACATTATTAGAGATGTTGGACCTTTATTAAAATTACTTCTAAAGTCATCCTAATGAATAATTGTGATATGTATAAAACTTTTTATACTAATAATGACAATTAATCTTACATAAAAAAGAAAGAAAAAGAAAATAAGTATTATGGGGGGAAACTTGAACCGTACAGCTAATTTTAGTGCATTCACAAAACTCAAGGAGCATAAGATACCTGTTCATATATGCTAAACTTTCCCTAAGCGTTCAAACATTCTTATGAGTTCAATAACTACTAGGCAGTTACAATAATAAATTTGATTTAATCTCATCACTTAATTTGCAATTAACTTGTACATTGTTAAAAACAAAATACTCATTTGTGGAATGTTATATGTGAAAGAGTGAGCTGGAGGGTAAGAGAGTTATAGTTAGCGAGAGAGAATAATAACGAGAAAAAAAAAATGAAAACCAAAGACACTATGAATTAAGTGTATTTTTTTCAAATATCTAGGCATAGAAGTAAAAGTAAAAATGAAACATCATGAAATTTAATGGGTAATTAAATGGACATAATGTGGCAAGAAAATAAGTGCTCAAAAACTCTATATTTGCATGTCAAAATTATTTTTCACAGGACCAGTATAACATCAGTATTCAAGTTCGAGAATGCAATGTGAAGTATGATTCTTAAAAGCGGATCTAGGAAATGCCAAAAGATAAGGATTCTCCATTGGCAAACTTAAAGTGGTTCATTTAAGAAGGGATCTTGCAAGATGTTCCCTTGCTGTGGCCAATGCTTGACTTAGTGTCTGCAATGGAAAGAAATAGTTATACTCCAAATAAGTGAATTTTTCGTTTCAATTTTATTTTTTGCTATAAAAGTGAAGGATTTAACATACCTGTTCAGACAAAGGAGCTCCAGAATCAATACTATTACTTGCAACTTTCCCAGCTATAACACTTGGATCAGTTTCAAGAATGATACTGCACAAAATATGGAGAAATGAAATTTGAGTGTGAGTAGGACAAAATCAAGATAGATACAGAAGAGGCAAGAAAAAGAAGAGAGAAAAATGGAGGTCAAAAGATTAATGAAATTTCCAGTAGAAGTTGCATGTATTTTAAATTTCTAATCTACTCTGCTGAGGTGCGAGGACACAGAATAAAACTTATACAATTAATGTTTGTTACATCACGTCAATCACACTAGATATATCCAACAGTACATAATCAATCAAGACCTATTCAAAACTTTATTCAAGCCCAATTGTTTCTTGAGCATTTGAATGCTCATTGAAATAAAGAATATCATGATCAAATATTGTGACAGATATCGTGATTAACATAGAAAGCTCCAAACTCTAGCGCTTACTATTTATGTACGTTCCTAGTCGAATAACAGTTCAATGGACATTTTTGTTTCTATAACAACAGAAGTTTTTCTTACTAGGTGAGATCAGCTACATGTATCAAATAACCACCACAATGTCCTATCTCCATATATCTCTTAATGGTTTGGTCAATAGTTTCCCTTGTCCCCCCTTTATCTCTAAACTATTGGACCACATCTATTCATCTGGTCTACTTTCTCTACCCGTACTTGCAAAGGTTTTCTCCCTACATGTCCAAATCACCAAAGATAAGATCCTACCATAGTACCATCTATTCTTCTATGATGAGAGATACCCCAATGTTATCTCTAATGGTTTCATTCCTAATCTAATCTTGTTCTTGTCTTGTGTGGCTTTCGTTTGTATGTCAAAAAATACATTTGCATCATTTAATGGCATAAAAGAATTGGTATCTCAGATATATAACATAGCTCCTACAATTTGTATTTTGGAAGGGGGGAGAATAACAGAAGATTTAAAGAACCTAACAAACAAACAATAGAAGAAGATGAAATTATTATGAATAGCCTATGACATACCCGCCATCAACAATTTCATCAATGCACAATAGAATGACATCCAAGTTCTCAAGTGCTTCCTTCTTGTCCACATTGCCTCTGGAGGAAAAAGGAAGAGAATCCAGTAAAATCATCAAGAACTGCCAAGTCCATAGTGACAGATTGATAACACCTTTGAATATCATACACAGACAATCAGTCAAGTATCAAAAAACAACCTGAGCAGGAGACCAACAGAATCAAAAAATGCCTGCAGAACTGTGGATAAGATAAGCTCGTTTTCGTCGTCAGCCCCGGTAACAAAGAAGTGAAGATCTTGGACAAACTTGTAAACAACAATGTTATTCTCAAACATTGCTATTTCCGCTGTCACACGAAAAAACAACCCATCAAATGAGGACATATACATAGTAATTATTAGCAATCAATCTATTTCAAATTCTAATCACAAAATAAAAAATACCTCAAGTGAAGGAAGCACTCACCTTCTGTGCGAGCATTGGTCTTCTGAGTCTTGTTGAATACAAGCTTCTCAAAAGTTTCCTTTGCACTATTGGTAGGCCAATCATCCGAGAAATACTTAACTGCCACACGTTTCCCATCAGAATCCAGAAGAATGATGTTCTTTACAGAAGGGCACAACTCCTAACAATAACACACAATACAAGATCACAACTTTCCTCAAAATCTTGTCTTCCACTATCACAGTAATTCATTTCAATCAATTTTTAGCACAAAAGCAAGCAAACAAACAAGGTTCAAGAAAAAGATACAATCATACAAATACCCTAACTTCCTCACATCTATCTATGTAGCACCGCCGTTTCAAATTGAAGACATATATGATATCAGATACATGTGTTTACATTCAATCACTTCCATTTTCTCAAATCATTACCAGTGTTTATGTGTCAGTGTCGTGTCCCTACCAATGCTTCAGAGCTAACTATCATTCAAATTTTTGTAACAAAAAAAAACTATTATTCAATTGACGTTCCCAATAATCTGAATTCAAATACCACATTGTATATACAAAAATTGTAATCAACCAAGAAGCACATAGTGTTAGATCAAACGGAGGAAATAGGTCTAAGTTCAGCCCTAAGCTAAATGCTGTTTCCAGCTTCAATTTTCTACCAAAATCAAAATCACAAAAATTGATTAACTAGTTAGATCATAAGATTCAATTGCTTTAAAAATTCGATAGACAGTGATGTTTGAACGATTTTACATTAAAATAAATCAGCAAAATCAGATCTACGATATATAAAAATAAAGAAATCACGTTCATGCAAATGTTGAAGACGAGATCGGAGATTACAGAATTGAAAATGAAGTCGAGAGAGAGAGAGAGAGAGAGAGAGAGAGGAGAAAGAGAGAGAGAGAGATTACAAGTTTGGAAGGAGACATGATGGAGAAAGCGTCGGGGAAGAAAATTGTTTGACAGACTCTCAGTCACCGAATCTCAAATTTCAACTTCTGTTAACTACTCTTCCCATTTCAATATTTCTTCATTTTCATATATTTTATTTTATTTTTTAATTGTCTTGGTAAATTTATTTTCTTTATAATGTATTTTAAGTTTAGATATATTTTTTAGTCAAAGAAAAATTTTAAATATTTTTTTTTGTATATACAAATATATCAATTTTTTTTTCTTCTAATTTTAGTCACTACAAAATAATTTTTTGATTTAGTCTTTGTAAATATGTTATATGTTTTGCTTTTGATTATTCTTTTAATTTAGTCCTTGAAATATTTATTTATGATGGAATTTATTTTTATGTAAAATATTTAATTTTAATCTATATAATATAAACTGTATAAAGACTATGAATCTACAATCTATAAAATAAACAAATCTGAAAAATATCTAATAAAAATATTATTTTACTTTTACTATTTAGAAACGTTATTAAGGAATATGTTTTTCTTTGATTATTTGCATTAAATAAATTCAAAATGTTTTGCTTTATTTATTTGCATTAAATAAGTCTAAAACGTTGTTCTTCGATTAATTGCATTAAAAATATCAAAAACATTTGTCTTCAATTATTTGCATTAAAAATGACTAAACCGTTTTTATTCAATTATTTACATTAAAAAGTTTAAAGCATTTTGTCATTTATACTTAATATTATATAAGTCATTGTCATATACGCAACAACTAATTGTCATTTAATTCTAATCAATGAATTTTTATTGTTATTTCTTTTGGTAATTAACCACTAAATATGTGTTAAGGTTTTTTATTCTTTATATTGGTAATTAATCACTGATTTTTTTTTTACTGAATTCTTTGTCCAAGGTTGATGATAAGCAAAGAACAAAGATGCAACGGTGGCTATGGACAATCATTTTCTAGATTTATGAATTAGAGATCTTTGTGAAGAAGATATGGTATTTTCAGATTTTGGGAAGGAATATAAATTAGGGAAGTTAGAATTGTAATTGTTAGTAATGAAGCTATCAAAATATTTTCATGTGAGTCAGGACAAGCCTATTCGTGACATAGATAAATAACAATGTCACTTAACTTGACATTTTAACATATTTAATAGAGTTATTTGATGGTTGAAATAATTTAACATTTTAACACATTTAACAGAGTTATTTGCCGGTTGAAATAAAAATATAAAGAAATATTTTGCTAATACATAAATTCGAAGCTCCAATTTCGAGTCTCAAATTAACTGTTCACTCCATATAGTCCTATATAATCTTATGGTTTTAATGGCCTTCATGCAGTAGTTCTTTTTTCTTTATATTTCAGTTAACACTTTTTTAATCACATATTACACCTGAAACATTCCTTCATTTGATCCATCTTGCATCAATCCTAAAATTAATATCTGTCACCCTATATTACACCTTAGATACACCTTGAAACTTATGAAACATTGTAATGAACAATGTGGAGGAAAATATGTGGCAATTAAGGTGAAAGTTACAGGAATAACAGCAACAATGATGTATTTGAGGAGGTACAAGATTTATATTTTCCCTTCTTTTTGTGTATGCATTGATCAAATTGGTTTGGTTAAACCGAAAAGACATTCACATTCTATGCTTTCACATAATTTTGCAAACTTAAAACTCAACTATAAAAGAACCATGTATGTGTGTGGAAGCTAGTAACATTATGCACAACATATTAGCATTATTCTTGATTTATTTATTCAATTTTGTCTGCTACAAGCCGAATCTTATTCAAGGACTCTTTAAATGCCTGCCAAGAAACCATATAATGATTTTGGGATACCATGCCTTCTTCAACTACTTGCATGGCACGTTTGTACAAATGATCAAAACACTGAACTGGGTTTGTAACATCAATATTATCTGAGCTGAGATGTGGTACATACAATCGTTTAAAATCCTTCCTCCATCTCGATAAAATATATTGACATGGAATTTCCTCCACGCCGTTGTAATTAAGGATATACAAGGCATGTCTGCATAGGTAGCCTTTGAAGTTAACGCAACTACAAATGCAACGTACTTCGGTTACTGCTTTATCATAAATGACTTCAAAATGCCTATCATCTCTTACAGGTTCTTCTTCTCCTTGATGTTCTTTTACCATGTATGTCACTAAAGACTCATTTGTTTGAATTTGTGAGATGCAGAAACAGGAAGACATCATCACTACTTCATCTTGGAACTTGCTGAATATTGCATTTGTGTACAATTTAGAGAGTTGCAGCTCATAGTAGCATCTTGTTTTCAGTGATGGGTTTGAATTTTGTGACTCCAAATCATTAAGAGCTTCAGTTTTTTGCTTTTTTTGCTGAACTAATTCATAAATCTCAAAAAATTCTTTCAAAGAAGTTTGTTGATGCACATGACCCTTGAAAAAGGGAATCACAGACTCACCCTTTTCATAATCAGAAATTCCAGCCAAAAATGTGTCCTTGGAATAAACTGGAGCCCAATGCTCTCGTTCCTCGTGCAAGTTTTGGAGCTTTTCATGATTTATTATTCCAAAATGTTGGGTCAGGGCATCCCAATCCCTTTCAAATTCATCTATTGTTTTAGGGTCATATATCACTTTAGTTAGCGCCATCTGAAATGTCTCATATACCTGAAACTGCACCAAACATCCAAGGATGCTCTGTATGACTTGCGATAGACAAATTCTATGGTGAGCCCTCGGGAAAACCTCTGCTATTGCATTTTGCATGGTCTTACATTGGTTCGTAACAATAGTTTGTGGAGGTCGACCAGACATACAAGTAAGCCATGCCCTAAATAACCAAATATACGTTTCAAAGGTCTCGTCTGCAAGCAGACCACATCCTAGCAGAACAGATTGCCCATGGTGATTAACACCAACAAATGCAACAAGTGGAATCTCATAATTGTTTGACAAATATGTTGTATCAAATGCAACCACGTCACCAAAATAACTATATGCAGCCCTAGATCTAGAATCAATCCAAAATATGTTCTTCATTTGTCCGTCATCATTCAGATCCATCACATAGAAAAAATTAGGGCTCGCCAATTGACGGTGGCAGAAGTATTTTGAAATAAGTTCTGCATCACCTTTTTTAAGTTTCAAACGTCTGGAAAAATTATTATTGTTGCTAGTTCCTCCTTCATTAGAACTTAAGCTCCCATAACTTGATGCATCTGCATTTGGCATTCGATATAACTTGATTGTCCGTACTTCAACATCTAGAGTAGGCTCAATTTTTCTTTTGGCCCCACTGTCTATCCTCTTATGTGATTTAGAGTTTTGTGCTCTCTCAGGATCAAATGAGTGGTTATGCTCAATCTTGACTTCATCCACTCTCCACCGGCTAGATTCCACTAATCTCAATCTAACCATTGCCAGACAGCCTGTTCTTGTTTCTTTCCTATGACTATTAACTTCTTTAACTGTTTTGAAACCCTCACAGTTGCAACAAAGGACAGCACCACGCTTCTCTTTACTATTACGTTTGGCCCACGAAGATTTAACCCGAATAGCAAATCCAATTTCCCTGGCATAGCTATTATAATAGTTATAGGCATCATCATAAGTTTCAAACTCCATTCCCACAACAGGTGGGGCGCAGTCTTTTCCTTGAGATTCTCCACTATGACTGCCAACTACTATTGTTTCATCCCTTCCATTTTCAAGTTCGCTTCCATCAATCTCAAACAATTGACTACAGTCATTCTCAAGCTCGTTGCCCTCATCCACAACCTCAAGTAGTTGCTCACTGTTTGGAGATGCGTCGTCTATCTGGAAATAGTGGGGAAAAATTAAAATTCAAACCAAGATCTAAGAAATTTGAGTATGCATTGAAATTAACAACAGAACCTGAAATATCTTGACAACCAAGCCCAAATATGGTTTACCAGTTTCCAATTTGAAATTTTATATTACTGACTGGTGCAATGTTTCTTTAATTTTCTCCCTACACAATCATGATCCTATACCCACCTGTTTTCCTCTCTACCATAACAGTCTAGCATCCATCTCGGTTAATGATTTTATAAGCCAACAATTATTATGATGGTTGCTCAATAAAAAAGTCCAAAATAATAATGTATATTAATCAATGTCATTAAGCACCTATGACATTCTAACACCTTAAAAAAGTGACAGAAATTTGAAGTGATATTCAAGATAATTAAGATCCATGCATCATAAAACACTTTTAACACATCATAAAACAACAAACATACACAATGATTCCAGGGTTAAGATTAATATTTACCGTGATATCGAGATTAGGGCTTAGCAACAAGTCCTTATCGTCGGTCATGGTCCGGTCAGATGATTAGCATGAACTCTGCTAAAAAATATGTTAACCTTTTAATAATCACACATTTCAAGTAATCACATTTGAACTCAAATATATCATAACATACTACAAAAATCTCCAGAAGCATTGTTAAATGAACATTTAATCAGCACACATGAATTTTCAAATAGACAAAAAACAGTGAAGGTTATTATTATTAGGTTAATAAAATGTTCGGAAAGTCCATTACAGAATATTCGCGAATTGATATACATACAACACACATATATAGAAAATATTGTAGAATTATGAATTTAAATAGAAAAAACTAGAATTGAGAAAAATAAAGGGAAAATTGACAGAGTGAAAGGGAACTCACTGGATGTAGCGATTATTGATTCATTTGTGTTGTTGAAATGGTTGGATTAAGTGAGAATCGTGTAATTCATAGACACAATAGAAAAAACGAGTTGAGCTGAGTTGAGTCTGAGTTGAGTCTGAGTCGAGTCGAGTTGCGGAGAAGAAATTTCGAATGGAAGCGACGCTGCTCTATGCACTGCGCAGTGTGCGCGTCCAAACACATCCATTTCTTTGTTTTTATTTATTTATTAAACAACAATTTAATATTTAATTTTATAAAATTTTAAATAAATAATGATTCTCTAAATTATAAACATTTCACCAATATAGTTTTTGAATTTTATAAATTGATAAGTGTATTGTAAATTTGTAGCATGTCAATTAAAATAATTTCTTACGTGTATGTTTTCACGGTGGTCGTTCAATAAAACTGAAATTTAAATATCTAACTTTATAAAACTGCAGTAAAATGATACAATTTATAAATTAGACATGGAGTAAATTGTAAATTAGCCTTAACTTTATGAAGTAAATTATACTATAAGATTTTCATCTCCTATTAAATGGTTTTTATTTACTTCATATGCAATATTTTCATCTCCTATTAATGGTTTTTATTTACTTCATATATTTCATATGCAATATTTAATTCTTGGTAACATGACATTGAGTTGTAATTAAGATCATACATTTAATAAATCACATCATACTCTCTCACAATAGACAACAGAAATTAATGGTCATTTTAACTAACGTCCTACAATTTTAAATGTATTTGTCAATCAGTAGAATTAGTAGAATTAATGCTTACAATTTTAAATATCAATTTATTTATTGCCTCTAAATTTAACAACAAAGTTTTGTCTTAGTGTTATGCTTAACTTCTGTTATTTTAGGAATCAAGATTATCTGCGTTACCATGTAGATGAATAAGATTGATTAGTTATTTCAGAAATGACACATGAAAAGCTACTAATTATATTATAGACATCTTTAGCTATACAAGTAATAGAAATATATACACATAGCATATAACACTAATTTGCTTTAGTACATTGAATGTTACTCCTGTCTCTGTTCTACATCATGAACCTTATTAAGTGATTCTTCAAAAGCCTGCAACGCTACATTATAATGATCCAGAGAAATTATCCCCTCTTCCACAGCTTGTAAGGCACTTCTAAATAACTTATTAGACCATTGAATACTGTCAGTATCATCAGAACTACCAGAGCTGTGATCAGGAATATAAAGGCGCTTGTAATCTTTCTTCCACCGCGAAAGAATGTACTTTGGAGGCACCTCTTCCACCCCGTTAAAATTGAGCACACACAGTGCGTGCCGACATAGATATCCATAAAAATTAAAGCAACAACATATGCAACGAACTTCACCTGCTGTTCTACTGTACAGAACTTCAAAATCCTTAATCTCCCGTTTGTTTCCCTCGATCATAATGCGCTCCTTGACCAGGAAAATTATGATGGGACCATCCACATGTAACTGTGTTGTACCAAAACAAGAGAACATTTCTTCCACTTCGAATTGAAACTTCCTGAATATTTCTTTTGTGTACATTCTAGAGAGCTGAAGTTCGAAAGAACATTTGGTTTTCAGCAAGGGGTTTGAGCTTCTTGATTCAATATCTGCCGAAGATTCTTCCTTTAACTTCTTGTGAAGAGCTAATTCATACTTGTCAAGAAACTCCTTCAAAGAAGTCTGTTTATGCACATATTTATCAAAAAATGGACTAATGCTCTCACCATGGTGTGTAGCAGACATGCCAGCAAAAAATTTGTCCTTCAAATATACCGGTGCCCAATGAACTCGGTCTTCATATAGGGAATGAAGCCACTCATGATCACTAACTCCAAAACGTTGAATCAAAAATCCCCATGCTGCCTCAAATTCAATCACTTTTAATGTCTCATAAACTGCTTTAATCAGCGCTTTCTTGATTGCGTCATAATTGCGCAACCCTCCCAGTTTTTCCGGTACTTTTTTCATAATTAATGACAAGCCAAAGCAATGATGAGATCTAGGAAAAACTTCTGCAATTGCATTCTGCAAAGCCTTGCACCTATCAGTAATAATGGTTTGGGGAGAACATACTGACATACATGTAGCCCATGTTCTAAACAGCCATGTATACGATTTTGTCGTTTCACCTGCAAGCAGGCCACAACCTAGTAACACTGATTGACCATGATGATTTATTCCAACAAAAGCCACAAGAGGGATTTCATATTTGTTTGACAAATAAGCGTTGTCAAAATAAATGACATCACTAAAATAACCACATGCAGCCCTGGACCTGCCATCAGCCCAAAATGCATTCCTCAATTGCCCTTCATCATTCAAATCCATCAAATAAAAGAAGTTTGGATTAGTTAGTTGCATACGGCAGAGGAAATTATAAATGGCTTGTGTGTCACCTTTTCTTAGGCTCAACTTATTAAAATATTCAGAGAAAATCTTGTCGTCTCTTGCATTGGAGTTCGAAACTCCATTACCTCCTGCATCTATCACTAGTGCACGATATAACTTAACTGTTTGCACCTCAGCATCAGAACTAGGCAACAACTTCATTTTAGTTCCACTTCCCATCTTTTTAGCTGATTTATGTGTCTTAGCACCCAAGATGTGGTTATGTTCGAGGGTAACCTCACGTATCCTCCATCTTTGAGACTCCACTAACCTCATCCTTATCATCGCAGGACAACCAGTTCTTGTCTCCTTTCTCAAATTGCTAACATCTTTTATTCTTTTGAAACCCTGGCTGCTACAACAAAGCACTGCACCATATTTTTCTCTGCTATTTCGCTTGAACCATGAATTCTTCACTCTCACACGAAATCCTACTTCTTTGGCATAGCAGATATAATAATTGTAAGCATCTTCATATGACTCAAACTCCATTCCAACAGCAGGTGCAACAAAATCTTTTCTTCCTTCAGAAAGATCATTTTGACAATCCAATCCAACTAGTGCACCATCTTCGTCTTTCATAATCTCAATGCATTCTCCATCCTGTAATTGTTCGCAGCACATAGAAGTATCGTCCATCTAACATATTGTCAAACAAAATCAATAAGTTACCTCTAATCAAACAATATTTGAACATTCGATTCATTGACATACAAAGACACCAAAAGAATCTAATCAAACAATGCATTCTCTATCTGGTAATTGTTCGTAGACAGAGAAGTACAGTTCATCTAACATATTGTCAAACAAAATCACAGTAAGCTACCTCCAATCAAACAATATTCGAACATCAGATTCTTTGACATATAAAGCCACTAAAAGAATTTTCAATCGCATATCAAGTGCTTAACCTTTGTCCTCTTAAACGACTATATATCTCATGCAAGGTAGCTGCTTTAAAGCTAATAAATTTCTCTTCTGTAATTATTAAATGTAACCATATTAGACTTTGAGATAGTAACTCAAGTAGGAATCTTTTTGAGCATCTTTAAGAGACAATTCCTCTAGCCAAAGCATGAATCCCCTGTCTCTATGCTTGGGGTTAATGAAACTAATGTGATGATGAAAGTTCAATCTTCCACTTGGCCACGTATTCCCTTTCCCTA
>NC_021160.2:6920627-6929446 GCF_000331145.2 Cicer arietinum | reverse complement strand
GCACCTCCCTATATATCAAAAGAAAAACGTAAATTAAATACAACAAATGATTGATTTTTCAATTTTACTTAAATGACACCAATGGTAACATGGTTCCTAATCCACTGATATGTCTAACGATAAAACAGCCATAATCAAAATTCACTCATCAATGCTTGGTACCCCAAAAGATGACAACTTGTATTATGTCTAAAATAAGATTATGTCTTCAATCCGGCGAACCCACATAATTAATTCGGTAGGATCTTTCAATCCTAGTTGCGATCTTACAAGTTAAGATCTTGCTAACCCCTTCCCGATCTTAAGCAAGATCTTGATTATATCAGCTCATGACAAATCAACATGTCATAGAATAACAGTTTGAACACGTGCAAGGAGATGATGAAAAATCAAAGCAAAGAAATAACAAATAGACTGAGCAAAATGATGCCAATCTCTCTCAATTTAACGCTTCTAAAATATCCACTTATCAAGCCATGAGCACCTAGAGAAACAAAAAAATAAACCACCAACATATCTTGATTATTTACATTACAACAACATAATCTACCTAATCATTTTGAAAGAAGCTATACACACGAAATTACTCCCTCCGCGATGAAATATAAACAAAAATAGTAGTTCAAAAGTTGATGTATCTAAGACTAAATTTTTAACCATTATACAAAAAAAAAAAAAAAAACTTAATTTTTCTTCTTTCTAACTATTATTATTAGCCTTTGGATTGGATTTTATGTAATTAAAAAAAGTTGACAACAATGATAAAACCTAAGTGCAAACAAAAACGTTTCAAAGAACATCAAATAGGTTGAGGGGTAGTTAAGAGTTAAAAATAATTAATATTAATTGATTATTCGATTTAGTATTTCATCTTTGAAGTGTGATAATTGATACAATAATTAAATTGAGATTATGAGTTAGAAGGAGCATAGATATGTAAAATTAATTACCGTTAAGTGATGTTCATCTTCTGCTTCTTCTTGTCGAGGTTGAGACTCGACGTCGACGGTGACAAGCTCTTCTCCGTCCAACTCCGACATCACCATAGCAACATCCTTCACCCTTCACACGACCTCATTCCTCATTCTCTTTCTGTATTGTGCAATTTCTACTGTGCGATTCACACAGATTTTTTTATTTGTAATAATCAAATTATAATTTTTTTTGACAGAATATTAAAATTTTCAAACAATTAATTTTATTAACCACTTGAGAATATTTCATCTTATAACAATGTAAACATTAATTATTTTTTCATTAATAGTTTTTAGGAATTAGAGTTTAACGTTACATTTCATCAAGTATAGTTTAATTTAATATTTGTATAGTTTTAATTAATGATGATTTAAATAATTTTATTTTACACTTTCTAAGTCTTAATTCATTTGATAAATATAATTTTTATTAAGTTGAAAGTTTGATTGAAATAAGAGATTTAATTTAGATAGTATTTATTATTTCTTCTAAAACAAAAAATTCATATATTGTAAAAAAATTTGTGAGTATTTCTTCTCGTAAACAATTTTTGATCATATTTTCTTGTAGATAAATATTGATCAAATATTCTGGTAAATAATTCATATCTTCTTGTGATAAATCTTAGTCAAATATTCTTGTAGATAAATCTTGATTAAATATTATTGTAAATAATTTATATCTTCTTGTGATAAATTTTGATCAAATTTTCTTGTAAATAATTTATATTTTCTTGTTGATAAGATCTTGATGATATCTTCTTCAAATATTGACCATATTTTCTTTTCAATTTTGTCAAATATTTTCTTTAATTATAAATCTGAATTAAATTTTATTTTAGATTGTCTTCAAAAACATGAATGTTTTTTTATACTCTATGAAGTCAAATATATTGCTATGATAAAATGCTTTTGTTAACATCAAAACTCTAAATATAAAACCAACTTGATTGCAACATCTTTTGTCCAAACATCCAAATTATCAACTCATCTAAATATTGTATACATATTAAGGTTAATGTTGGAACTCCTCATTCTAGTATTTATCTTTTGTTTATGCTAGCCTTAACCTTGGTTTTAGGTTGGAAGTCTGACAAGATATTTGTGACTTCTCCTTAACTATAATTGGCCATTTGTGTATTGTTAGGGATTTCAACAGTGTCCTTGCAACTCACAAAAAATCAGGTGGTGCTCCCATGAAGCATACCTTTATCGTCTTTACTAATTGTATTGAGGACTACAATCTAATTGATCTTGGTTTATATGGCCATCCTTTCACCTAGATGCGCAACCACCTAAAAGAGAGACTTGGCAAAGTTCTTTGTAATACTTTATGAAACGAACTCTTTTTGAATAGTTCGATTATTCATCTTCCTATCCCATCCTCTGATCACCATTGCCTTTGGCTTCAGTTGCGTAATGGTTAGTTTCCTCCCTAACACAACTACTTTAAATTTTTTGGTGCATGAATTGAACATCGTGACTTTGTTAATCAAATTATACATAACTAGTTTAACTCTAAGGGTTGATCCTCTAACATCTACTTTGTACTTTTGGAATCGTCGTACATTTGGTAATATCTATGTACGTAAAAAATGTGTTCTTAAATGATTATGAGGTATTACCCAAGCTCTTGCAAGTGGTACAAACTATAATTTGGTTGAGTTAAAACAAGAGCTCTATAAGGAGTATGAATCCTTAGTTAGGGCTCAGGAAAGTTATTGGTTCCAACAATCTACATGCAAATCGATTCAATAAGGAGATCTTAATACTAGATTCTTCCACTTGTCAACTCTAAACATGTCGAGATTTAATATAATATCTTATCTCCAAATGAATGATAACTCATGAATTTTTTAAGATAATGATGTTAGGAATCTTGTGATCCAATTCTATCACAACCTCTACTATTCAGCTGGAGGCCCCATCGTCCCATTTGATACTACATCTACATTTTTGTTTATTAAAGATAATGATATGGACATACATATCTTTGGAGGTAACTAAATAAGCCTTTTTCAGCATGAGAAATTATAAGTCGTCTGACCCTGATGAGTTCCATCATATATATTTCAAGTCAATGGAGTGTGCTTGGCCAATCCATTCTTAAGCTAGTTCATAATTGCTTACATAATCCTACTACAATTAAAGAGATCAACCAAACTCTAATTACTCTCATTCCTAAAATGGACGAACCTATACAGATTAATCAACTTAGACTTACAACACTTTGAAATGTGAACTATAAAATTATTTCTAAAATCATTGCTTAGAGACTTAAAAGTATTATGTCTCATGTGGTATCCCATAATCAAAATAGTTTTATCCCAAGAAAATATATTTGTCATAACATTTTGGTGCTACAAGAAACCATCCATACCCTATCTCATCTACATGGCACTAAAGGCTTCATGATTCTCAAGCTTGATCTCGAACAAGCCTATGATAGACTCAAATAGAAATTTATCGTGGAATCCCTTGACATGTTAGGGTTGCCTTTGATACTAAAGAATATTATTCGACATTGTATCGCCTCTGAATCTATGACTACCAATTGGAATGGTGTTTAAACTAATCCATTTGACATTTCTAAAATGCTTAGGCAAGGGGATCCAATCTCCTCTTATCTCTTTGTGTTGGCTCTGGAGAGATTGAGCCACATAATTAACAATTTAGTTACAAACACTAAGTGGCAACCTCTTCATTTTGGTAGGGTGGGGGACCCTACCTCTCACACATATTATTTGTTGATGATATTGCTTTGGTTGTTGAGGCTAATATAGAACAAAGCTCATTAAATCCATTTTGGCATTTTTTTTTCTGTAGTTCTAAACAAAAGATCAACATGCATAAATCCAACATCTTTTTCTCTAAAAATATGTCAACTACAGAAGAGGTTTTTTGAAGCCAAAATCCGAGGATTAACCTAACTACAAACCTTGGAGCATACCTTCGTGTTCCATTAATCCATCAATGAGCCTCAAAAGATTTATTCTCCTTTATCTTGGATAGACTAAGATCTAAACTCACAAATTAGAAAGTTAACTCTCTTTCATTTTCAGATAGAGTTACTCTTGTTCAATCATCTTTATCTAGCCTTCTTGATTATGTGATGCAAACCATGTCAATTTCTAGTTATATTTCTGACGAATTTGAGAGATTATATCACAACTTCATCTGAGGTAGTACAATTGAACAAAGAGTACATCATTTGATCTTTTGGGAAACAATTTGCAAGCCAAAGAAGGAAGGTGGACTTGGCTTCAAGAATCTCAAAGTCCTTAATCAAGCATTATGACCAAACTTGCTTGACAATTTGTTGCGGATAGAGACAAATCTTGGGTTCAACTAGCCCGAGCAAAGTATAATTGTGATATTATGGACACCCTTCTTATCCAACAATGTAATATTGATTCAAATACTTGTAGTAATATTTGTAAAGTGTGGTCTGATACCGAAAGTAACATGCGATTGGAAAAGATCACTAGATACCACAATATGGAAAATTTGTTGCCTCAATACCTCAAGTCATTCCACCTAGAGAATATGAATTTTATGTATCGAGCTACACCGTTGATACAAATTAGAATTAGAGTAAACTGCAAAATAAATTTCTTGAGTCAACCAATGTTTCTCCAGATTTCCCGACATGATTGCCAGCCTTCAACCAATGTTTCTCCAGATTTCCCGACATGATTGCCAGCCACTCACAGCCAATTTACTCTTAAGTTAGCTATAATAACCTCACAAACCATGAGACCAATGCTGACTCAATAAATATTGTTCAAGGAGGTTTGAAGTTGATAGGGCCCAATTATAGTTAGGACAACGCTTTAGAAGATGGCATATAGGAAACTCGTATCAAATGTTGTAGAATTTTAACCCTAATAAAAAATATGGATTAAACCCGCTCTAGAGGCTTTGAAGATGAACATTGATGATACTTACACACATATTGATGGCTCGTCGGTCTGTGATAGAATCCTTTGTGACCATAATGACGAGTTCATATGTGGTTTCTACTGCAATGTGGCAATCTGTAGCTCCTTATTTTCTGAAATGTGGACTTTTTGCAGTGGTATTTTATTGGCTCGTGATAAAGGGATTTGTAATGTTATTTTTTAAACTGGCTCTCTAACCCTCCCTTCCATGATCAAGAAATGTTATACTCAGTTTACTTTTGTTGCTTACCCTCCTCAAATAGATTATCTCTATATTGCATCAGATAGACTAAACATACTCCCTTAGTTATTCTCTAAGACAAGCAAATAGATGTGTCCATCTCTTAACCCAGTTTGGTCATAATACTCCTTTTATTGTTCAAAGTACGTGTCCACTTTTTTCTTTGTTAGTTTCATTTTTAATGTATGATATTGGAAGTTATAATTCTTAATTTTCGTTTTCATTAATATAATTTATTTTTAATGAAACAAACAATGAAATATATATAATTATTGTTATTTTTTTGACAAATAAAGATATCAAATTATTTATCCTCTCATTTATGATTTTGCAATATATATATATAGCTAATTTGGCCCTACAAATTATTAACTAACTCACATTTTGAATTTTGGTGGAGACTTGTGTGATGAACGGGAAAGTATTTGTAAATTATTTTTTTAATTAAATATTACATTTTAATATAATGGTGGTATTTATGGTGATATTTATTGTTTCTTTTAAAAAAAAAGATGTTTAGAAAGAAGTTGACTCAATGATGATTTAAATAATAAACAATACAATGACTTGTGAGTAGGGATGGGAATAGGTTAGGCCGTCTGTCAGGGGCCTATGGTCTGGCCTATTTATTTAAATAGGTCAGACTCATGTTTATAAAAAAACCTATTAGGTCTGACAGACTGGTCTATATATATTTAATTATTTATTAATGTTATTTTTTATTATTATATTAATAATATTATTTCCTATTTTAAATTATATCAATTAGGCAATCACTCAGTAGTCATTCCATATTCGGTAGTCATTTCATATTTGGTAGTTGTTCCATATTCGGTAGTCATTCAATTAGCCATATTCCATATTTGTTTGAGAGATAATAATAGATGCGTTTGTTTCAGGAAAAATGAAAACAAGAATTATATTTTAGAGTTTAAAGAATGTTTGTTTCAGATTTTTTTAAAATTATTTTGTTAGAAAAATTATTTTTTGTTTAATATATATAGATATGTACACTGATATTGGTATATGGAGAACATCATGTGATATGAATAGAACATTTAAATATTTTAATATGAATTAGGTTTTTAAATAAGCTTTCAGGTCAGGTCAGACTTTTAAAAAGACCAGGTCAGGCTAAAAAAAAAGCCTATGATAGACCGTAGGCTAGACTTAGGCCTAAAAAATTAATCGTAAGCCAGACTCAGACCTTTCAAAGCTTGGGTTATTCCCGCCCCTACTTGTGAGCGACTTCAAACAAAAATGAAAGATATATCATTGTTGTTATTTTTTGGACAAACAAAGATATCTAATAATAAAATCCTCTCATTCATTTTTGCAAAAAAAAAAAAATATTAACTAATTGTTCAACTTTCAACCAAATAAATTATCAGAAAATTAACTTTCCATAATATTCTTTAGTCAATTTATACTATCGAAAGCTGGCTTATGAGTTATGAGGCAAAATGTGGTCCTTTATTCTTTGGTAAATGTAGCCACAAACTTTGCTTGTTCGCAGTTTTTTATTAGTATTCTCCAATATATTGTAAGTTTTATTGATATTGATTTTATGAGCTATAAAATAAGCTATTTGATTCATTTGTAGTGTTTTAGTGCTTTAGTTGTAATATATGTTTTAATTTGGCTTTAAAAGAAAATGAAATAATCCTCTTTTACTCCAAAATAAATAAATCTATTACTGCACTTAGTAAATGTCATGTCTAAAGAGTAAGTACATATACCTTCAAAATATATAATAGATCAAAAATATCAAAATAATATTGGAGCAATAGGAGTAATGATTTCTCTCAAATGATATGACTCATGTCACATGAGGATCCATTGAAATTCTCACCCTCCATTGAAAGAGAAAGAGAGAGAAGGAAAGAATAAAAGAAAAAAAAACAGTTTTAAAGGTGAAAATTAAAACACAAGAAAAAACATGTGGCTAAAAATTTAGAAAATCCATTTCTGAGCAACATGTAACTTGTTGTCAAAAGAATTATAAATATACCTCCTTACCATTAGAATAACTCCATTGTTATTATGTTCATGGGAATATATTTGAACTTTTTTCAATCATGAAGTTAACATGCATCCAACATATCATAGATAAATGAAACATGATAAATTTTTTCACAATTTGAGTGACTTCAAGGACAAACTGTTATAAGTGATGTATCATAGATCAGCTCTTAAAAATTATAACGGTAACTTGATTAATACCGATTAAATATAATATATATATATATATATATATATATATATATATATATATATATATATATATATATATATAATCTTTTAAAAAAACTTTTATGAAATTGCAAGAATATAAATAAATAATAATAATTTGTAGCGATTAAAATTAAAACTACTCATAATTGCAAAGACTAAAAACATATTTAAACAAAATTTTAACGATAATAGATGATAGTTTTCAAAAATAGTAATTATCTTTATTGATAAGATGATGATTTTAATTAATGTTAATTAAGATATACATATTTATTTTTTCTTATATTTATCAAATCAATATCATTTAAAATATTATATAACTGATAAAAATAAATATAACTATTAACATTTACCTTTTAAAAAATATCGGTTGTAATCTTTAGAATTTTAAATATTTTTCAGAATAATCTATAGTAGATTATGTATGGTCCATAATCTCAACATAAAAATTGACTTTATGTATACCCAAAATAATAATAATATTAATAATAATAATATATACAAATGAAACGATTGAACAATAAGTAAAACCATTCTTCAATTTAATTAAAAATAAAATGAAACATTCTTCAACAAGCTCATGCTAGTCTCGCTGAATGAGTGCATGACCTTAAACATGAAGTACTCTGATTTGGAGGGAAAAAAACCATACCAAAAAGAAACAGATTTCACACTTCACCAAACCGAAAAACAATCACGGGGAAGCTTTTGAATATCCATACCCAAAAATTAACACATGAGCCGACTGAAAATAAGTCATTGGTGAATGACGCGAGTGTCGGTCAATATTGAAAAAATGAATTCCATTTCTTGTCTTATCATCACACAAAACAGTTACAAATTCAACTAGTAAAGAGGATACGAGGAGTAAAATGCCACTCAAACGCAGATTGTATAAATCACAAATCATAACAAAATACAGAGGAACAAGAGAAGCCTGTCGAAGGTGCAATACACTTTATGCCACAACTTGGGAAAATTGAGAGTTTGAGACCATAACTAGTCAAAGTTGACCAACCCACAAACTATGGATATCTCAATATGAGTAACTAAGGCTTAAGGGGAGCTGCTCCCCCACAAGAAAGCCTACTATTCATAAAATAATAATTCAGTTTGCACGGCTTTTGAACACATCAAGACCCATTTCAGTGGGATCAGTTGCCTGCAACTCTACTTGAATTCCATCCAGCTCCCTCTTGAACCTGTCTTTGGAGCTTGCATAAATCATCTTGCTTCTCACCCTTGCTGTATCAGGCGACCTACACACAAAACCAACAAAAATTCATCCAGATAGAAACCAAACAAGGAAAAGCTATAGGCAGATATCTAAAAGCAAACATTACCACCCAATGAAAAAAATTCTGCTTTTTGGGACATTCCCTTCTGTCAGATACTCAAAATCATAAACAGCATAACGGCACTCATCAG
>NC_021160.2:6897084-6920542 GCF_000331145.2 Cicer arietinum | reverse complement strand
GCACTCATCGGCAGGAATGTTAGCTGTGAAATCTTCATAGCCTTGGGTTGGATCACCAAGCTTCTCCACAACGACTTGCTTCTGAGCCTCCTCAATCTTGTAAATAATGAACCGGTATGTCCTTTTTGCCTTGAGCTCCAAAAACCTTAACTTGCAGTCGTCATGGACTGCCATACCTGATGCTGCGTTCGCCTGCGGAATTGCAGTTGCAGACATATCATATATAATAATCATCAATGTTACGCACCACCAGATCATCAATCCCATATATTTGTACAAAAATATCTCATTTTGGAATTTTAGTTGTTACTCAATGAAAGAAAAAAAAAAGGAAGAGACTATTCATACAATAGGGTTGGCACTCATCAAAGAAAAAAATGATCTAAAAGAAATGTCAAAAGAATAAATTGTAAGAGAAAACTTTTGCCATTTTCATTTCCTACTTCCAATTAATTACAAATATACCACCTTATTTTCACATTATTTCCTTTTTTTTTTAACGTTTTGCATCACAGTGAAAAAAATTAAAAGTTACTTTACACTTCTCATACAAATCTTTGAATGCAACGTGATATTTTTGCAATTAAAGGTAAATACAAACTATTTATCAAACAAAACACACACTAATAGTCAATCTTTAAGAAGTTGAAAAACAAAGAGTATAATAATAGTACATGATGGATGATAAAATTTTGTAGAAATATGTAGTCAGCTAACAAAGTGAACAACATCTATACAAGCATCGTATCATCCAAATCAACAGAATATAGACAAATAGTGATTAGTGCCAAAATAAGTAAACAATAACAAAAAGACGCGTTATGTTTTGATGCGTCTTCTTCAAGCTAAAAATATGAATCATATAACCAATTAAAAAAATCTAATAAAAGAAACTTTACCAAAATAAATCTAATAAAGGAATATTCTCTAATTAAAAAATTGCTCCAATAATTTCCACAAAAAATATAAATCGAATCCACATGTTTACCTTCACAAAATAAAAATAAATAAAATCCGCACAAGTCAGATCACAAAAACAACACTCCACAGATCAAAACACATCGCAAGATACAAGCTATATTAATAATCCATTAAAATCATCCTATTATACTATTAATCAATTTGAAAACAATTTAATCGAAAATACGAATTTTTCTACAAAAGAAATTACGAAATAGAAATCGAGATCAGATCTGAAAGTGATGCGAGATTTCCAAAAAAACACGCAGCTAAAGTGAAACAATCAGATCAAAGAGGAATCCAGCTCGGATTGTAGTAAACAAAAAGAGCTGAAATCGGAGACGAAGTCGCGAAGACAAAATTGCATCAAGTAATTATTTAAATTAAAAATAAAAATAAAAAAAGAAATTCGCGGAAATTGTTTTCGATGTGTAAGAATTTAGCGGCGAATAAGTAGAGAAAAAAAAAGAAGAAGAGAGAGCTAACCATGTGTTAGTTGTGGTAGTAGAAGATTTGATTAGGAGCGATGGTGGTGGAGAAGATATAGGAGAAGAAATAAGGTGTGTTCGTTTTCGATCGAGGGTTCGATTTCAGAGAGAGAGAGAGAGAGAGAGAAAATGAGAAATGTAAAGGAAAAAAGTATGTGGTGGAGCGTGACAGTGTCTTATTAATATCCGCGGCGCGTGTCTTCTAAATGGCCCAATTGGCGATTGTTCTACTTCATGGGCTAGTTGATGTTTCTGGTGGTCCAGATATATTTGGGCTTGTGGCCCAAGTTATCTTTACTTTCGGTGAATCAGGGTCCCACACTCCCACCAAATATGCCATTTCGTGAGGGTTGTATTGCATTCTATCAAGTACATGAGAGTCTATTTTTATCAGAGAAGAGAGACAAAAAGTCGGAATGTGCATTTTATATTTTAATTATCAAATTATATTTTTATTTCTTTCTTACAAATGAAATCTTAAGTGTTTGAAGGAGATTTCGACAATTATTTCTCTCTCATAAATAGATCACTAAGTACTTGAATGAGTCTCAATTCATCGCATGTATATAAGTGGAGCTCAAATGTTAAAACATTTTGAAAATATTTAATCTGATGGAACATGCACTCTAACACACAAATCACAATAGCTTTTTGTTTGTGTTTGGTATAGTTTCACCGCAAGACTTTTGAAACTAAAACAAATAAGTGGTTAGATGACTAACAATAATTCACCTTAACAATTCACATGTTATTGTTTTTGATATGATACGTCATCCTCCTATAAAAACAACCGATAAAAAGGAATCTGAAAGAGCCAATGAAAAATTATATCTAATAGAAAATGTTTATTATTACGACAGAAATTTAAGAAAAAACACAAGAATCATATATTAACTCTTCTAAATAATAACAATCCACTACCCTCATGTATGGTTAAACAAAGCTTACTACTTCTCATATCTAATAGAAAATGAGTTATATTTACTACGCGTTTAGTTCTGGCGTTCCAACCACGTTCCACCTTGATATTGCTGCAAGACAAATTGAGCATAAAAACATTCTTAACATGAGTTTGGAAACCAAACTTTCCACGGTTAATTTTCACGTTCACACACGTATTGTAGTGTTTGAATAGACGCGCGTTTGGCAACACAGCCGTGGTTCCAAACATAATGATTGAAGTGAAGACCTGTGAAAATGGACTATCTTTACAACTGTATGGATCCACGTTGAGAAGCATTCAAACGCACGGCAAACATGAAGTTACATATTGTAGCTACAGTTAAATAAATTCGAACGTGGTTCAAAATATGCTTTTAACAACAACAAAAAAAGTTAACGCAAATTTAATACACTTTCATTATCTTTTCTCATACCCTTGTGATTGTTGAGAACCTTACGTCAACTGACTCTGTAAGTGGATGTAGTTGAGAAACTTTATGTCAACCGACACTGTAGCGGCAAATACGAGTTATGTTTACCATGAAACCTCCATTCAATCTGACACTCGCTTAATATTCCTAATTTATCTAGATATTTTGTAATAATCTTCTAAATTTGAAAAATATCTCATGAAAAACAAGCGGCACAATGAAAGAGTAGCTAGAAGCCCAGAAGCAACACGTTATTGCAAATAGTTTCTGGTATAAACATTTCCACTATGTCAACAAGTATGAGATCTCTTCTGCTCACGCTGAAAGACCTCTAGACCAGACTAATATAACTACATGAACAAAAGGGTTCAAAATCGACATCAATATAAAACAAAACAGCTAAACAACCCTCCTAATTACCTTCTAAGTAAAAAGATATTACATGGTTTTTCAACTCTCTCAAGATGGTAAATACTTTTTCAGTAGGAAGATCCTAAAGTTGTGTATGAACGTATATGATCTCTCTTAATTTATAAACGTGGACAACAATACACCGTTTCTTGGTAATGTATCAAAGTTCATCATGTATTTGTTGTTCTAAAGGAGCCTCTATATTATGAACACGATCAACTCTAACTTGATGTAGATTTATGTCATGTGCAACAGCTTGGGGTCTTAGCCCTGCCTGCCCCACCACGCCGGCCTTTATGGCCTCAGTAACCTTTCTCTGCAATGTAAGTATTCCAACACGCTTGGAAACAACATAAAGAACAGCAAGGGAGAACAAGAAAAAGCCAACCCCAAGTATCACCCTGTTCGAATACGAGCTGACTGTTAGGATATAAAAAGACCAAATAAAGTGAGTGAATAGAAAGAAGGAAAAAAAAGGGCAACCTTGTGCTATCAAACTCCCACCATGGTAGGATTCAGGGAAGAATCAATTTTTTTCCATACCTGTCTATGATATCTTGACGCTGCATTGTGGAGAGAAGATTTCTAGTTCTCATCAACAATGACCGGTGCCCTTTATATTCACTTTCAGCCTTTTTTAACACTCCAGTTGATTCATCTATGTATCAAGCAATTTGCAAACCAAATACAGAGAATAAGATTATTACATACTCCTTATGATACTATTGATGAAAACAATATCAGCACCTCAATTCATCCAGTTAAAAGTAATACAATTCAACTAAAATTTCAACCAGCATACCAGAAGAAACAGTTAACAAAACATTTTAACGTTACATGCAAAAGAGATTTTCAGTGTCACGGGATTGGTTAACTGCATTAACTGTGTATCGTGTGATCCTAAATGTTTAATTACAGTTTTGACAGCATTGGGTATCAGAACTAGGACAGGATAGAGGGTACAGGATGAAAGAATTGTCCGTCAGTATTTGAGAGGATGGACTACAGTCCTACACACAACCAAGATTAAGATTCCGATGACACCCCTCTTCTCTCTCTCTTTTCAATTTTTTCCTGGTCAACTACTTAACTGTAGTTAGTCAGTTTGTACTGTTTACAATGCCTTAAATACTTCAGAGGCTGGGTTAGGATCTCTGCCTATCAATACGGACTCCCCCCTCTAGAAGAAGGGACTTTACGCACGATAAAAGACGGGTAGCATTGTCAGATAAGATGTCAAATCCTTTCATAGTGCGAAAAACCACTGGCCAAACACCCTACAAAGTTCAAGCCCAAAAAGCGGCAAGGCATAGAACTTTTTTTGAATAGTTTCCCCATAATGTTCTACTCATATCACATCAATCAAGTTTTAAATACTAAAAATATCAGGAACATAATTGATTTCAGCATAGTCTTAGATATGATAATATTTTTTTTGTGATATTGAACTCTATTTTTAACCATTAAATCAATTCTTATCCTTAAAAAGTATGGTAAACGATTGATTCTATGCATGCCATCAGACTGTAAATGCCAAAAGGAAAACATAGTGTATGCCAGTATAAATTAAAAACTAGAAGTGGAGAGATAAAACAACCAATATCAATATAGACAGGAGAGAGGGAGAAAAATATACCTACCAAGAGTCATAAGTGTGCTTGTGTTTCTTTCAACTTCCTGATTAACACAGAGAAACAATGAGTACGCTAATCAATCCACCATAAATGGGTCTTATTTTATAAAGGAAAAAACAATTATGATGGAGCAAAACATTACAAAACAGGAGCACAATAAAACTAAAGTTTAGAAAGAAAGATACCTAACCTAACTACTAACCTGAACCATCAACTGACGAGTACGGCGGAGGCTTTCTGTGATGCTCTCTGCTGCAGATGTCATTCCAGCTTTAGTCCTAGTTTGAAGAAGACAGATTCAGTAGTTAAAATACTTCATCCTAGCATCATGCCAAGTGCCAAATGAATTTTTCAATGAAATGGCACTAAACGATAAATAAAATTTGCAAAACAAGTTGACCCAAGCTGAAAGTTGCACCAACTACTTACTGCAAATTGCGTCTGCGAACTGTGGACTCCTCTCCACCGCCTAGAAGTAGTTCTCTCTGCATCATATAAAAATAGAATAAGTCACGTTGCACTCTTCAATCCATCAATATAAACAAACAAACATCCACAATCCCAACATAACTAATTGGTTCACAGTCGATGATTACAAGATGTTCCCAATAACACAGAAAAAATCAAACCAGAAGAAGTATTTAAGCAAAATGAACACAACACAATGCTAAGGTTAAAGGTATTCAAGTAAGCATCTTGCCTCCTCCTGAGCAGCTTTCCTCAAGTTAGCCTTGGCTTGTAGATTAGCATTCCTCAAACTTAACCGCAAACTACTCAAAACAAACACAGATACATTATCAACATAAATTGCAAACAGATTAGAACATTATTCATTACTAATCCAACTATTTTGAACTGAGTGAATGCCAACTTAGTAATCGAATTATAGGAAAATGTTAATTTGCTCCCTAAAATTAACAAAATTTCAAAATGATCATTTAATTTTTCAATCGGATTAGTCTTTACTAAACATTTCAAAAACTAAATTAAGCAATCTAAAAGGACTACATAATCATATAGATAGATATCAACAATTTGGGAGACTATTTTGAAATATTAAACATTATAAATTCCAAGGACTAAATCAGTGATATACACATTTTAAATCTATTTTCTATAGAATCAAGTGAATCCTCATTTTAGTTCTCAAAATTGTAAGTGTAAGACTATTTGCTCGCTCAAATTTACGAAATGTTAAATTAGCCTCCAAAATTGAAGTAAACATCAAAGTAGACATGTTTATTCCTAAACAATGTCTCCATTCAACATTTCTAACATTATTAGATGATAGAGAGATTAAATTGATCGACAACCTTCAATTTCATATACTAATTTTCCAATTCATAAATACGAAAGACCAAATTGCTCAACCCTACAATTTCCAGGACTTGGATTCAAACTTGTTTTCAATTTCAATTCAATTAAAATCAAGCAATCAATAAAATCCAGAGAGAGAGAGAGAAAGAGTACTTTTGAGTTAGGGTTTTCCAAGATTGAAACAATTCACGAGCAGATTCAACTTGTTGTTGAGTAGGCAACTGAGGAGCGAGAAGATCGAGGTTGAAATGCAAAGAAGAAAGAAGTGCTAAACCATCTTGAGCAATACCGTTCAATCTAGCAAGTGAATTCTTTTCATCTTCTTTGGATCTTCCTGACTTACCGTACTCTCCAATCTCGTTAATGTGGTTTTGTGTTTTGACGTATGCTTCGTTCCATTCCCTTTTCACCTTTTCAACTTCCTCCACAACCTTGTCCATTTCGATTGTGAATTGAAGAGGGTCTCAAACCTCTGTAATTAAGAAAGAAGAAGAAGATGAAAATACACGATGGAGATCGGATTTGACTTTGCAATCGAGAATTTCTAATACCTGGGTTTCGGACTGAGACTGCGTTACCGGTGATCGCTCAATCCAAAAATGAGTTTAGAGAGAGAGAGAGAGGTATAATTTTATATTTTTAATAATTAATTAAAAATAAGCAATAAATTTCTTAAGTATAGATTCAATTATAATTTTAATATAATATCAATTAATAAAATGGATTGGTGTAAATAATAATTATAATTTTCTCTTTGTAATTGATATACAATAATATCTGGAAATAGATGGTCTTTTAAAAAAAATTACCATTGTAATTTTCTGTTTTATTTTATCGTAACTGTCCAAATCCTAGTTAACATCATAGAGTATCTTTGGATAAGGACATCACTTACTTGTTTTGGCAACACACCACTACTGCTACTGCTTGTAGTTACAACTTCCAAGTTTACTACGGCACAAAGACGGTGAGAAGCAGAGATAGAAAGAAAGCAAACATGGCTAACCAAAACAACGAAGAAGTTGTGTGCGTAACAGGAGCAAACGGTTTCATCGGTTCATGGCTAATTCGAACCCTCTTAGAGAATCAAAACCCACGCTACACTTCAATCCACGCCACAATCTTCCCTGGTTCCGACCCTTCCCATCTCTTCACACTCCATCCCGAAGCAAATTCCCGCATCACAGTCTTCCCTTTAAACATTCTCGACTCACACGCCGTCTCACGCGCCGTCGAACATTGTACCGGCGTATTCCACGTCGCATCCCCATGTACACTCGAAGACCCAACCGATCCTCAAAAGGAACTACTAGACCCCGCTGTACGCGGAACCCTAAACGTTCTAGAAGCAGCAAAGCGCGTTGGAGTAAAGCGCGTGGTTCTCACTTCCTCGATTTCCGCCATGGTTCCGAACCCTAATTGGCCGGAGAAAAAGGCAGTTGACGAGTCATGTTGGACCGACGTTGATTACTGTTCTTCCCGGGGGAAATGGTATCCGGTGTCGAAGACGATGGCGGAGAAGGCGGCGTGGGAGTTTAGTGAGAAACACGGTGTTGATGTGGTGGCGGTTCATCCGGGGACGTGTTTGGGGCCGCTTCTTCAGAAGGAGATGAATGCGAGTTCGGCGGTGTTGCAGAGGTTGATGATGGGGTCGGAGGATACGCAGGAGTGTTATTGGTTGGGTAGTGTTCATGTGAAGGATGTTGCTAGAGCTCATGTTTTGGTTTATGAGACTCCAACTGCTTCTGGTAGATATCTTTGTACAAATGGTATATATCAGTTTTCTAGTTTTGCTACCGTTGTTTCTGAATTGTACCCTGATTTTCCTATTCACAGGTTAGTTTGTTAGTTAGTTAGTTACTTCATTTCATTCACATGCCATGTTTTCTTCTTGTTTAACTTAACTAACTATTCATCACAATCACATAAACTACATACAGATTTCCAGAGGAAACTCAACCTGGTTTGACACCATGTAAAGATGCAGCAAGAAGGCTAATAGACTTGGGATTAGTCTTCACACCCGTTCAAGATGCTATTAGAGAAGCAGCAGAGAGCCTTATAGCTAAAGGCTTCCTACAGAGACCACCCTTACAAAATTAGAATTTAGATTTCATTTAGTTCTTCCCTTGAGGCAAAAAAGGTCTTTGCTTCATTTCTTTTTTATTTTATTTAAGGTGTAACCAATAATAATTGTAATTATATTACACAGTTTATGTGGTAAATAATGGAGGATTTTGTTAAGCAAGTTGCTAACATTTAATGAACTCAACAACAAGAGATAAATAAAACCAATGGAAATATTGTAAAACTATCATTACCGATCAAATCTCACATGGAATCAAAGTTATCACTGATGTCAAACGATGTGAGGTTGACTTGAAATTCCAAGAATAATTGTTGACTAATTTACTAGCCAGTGCGTGAGATCCGAAGATAGTGCTAAAGTAACAATAAGCCAATGATGAATGAACAAAATTTGCAACATGCAAGTGTACATTATACTATCATTTAATATGGCCAAATTATAAGGCATTACATTCCTTAAACGCCAAAGCCGGCGTTTCACAATGACCAATGTGCATTCTTATTAGGAAATGCTTATAACGTGGAATTATTTTTACTTTCTTGGATCTATACATCAGAAAAATTCACTTATTATAGCAACCATAAACTACACAAAATTTCCTCCTCTCTGTTCACTTGTACTACATTCTAGCCTACCTCTTCTTTGTTCCTTTTCTCTTACACCATTGAGAAAAAGAGATATGGCAAATGAAACTCATCATGACCAACAATTCTCAAAAACGCTTCCATCTTATAATCAACATGCTCACACTCACAACAAAAATCACAAGCTTATGAAGTCTTTTATGCTAGTCATATTTACCAACCTTGTAACCATTTACATCTTCACTGGTCCCTTTAGTTTCATGTATCAGTACTCCTCTATAAGTTCTAGTGATTCAAACTCCATCTTGCAGGAACTCAACTCCACCAAAGCTCAACTTGCTGCAAGTCACACAATCTTATCTCAGCTGCATCAAAGACTCAACTCCACTAATTTACTTGTCCAAGCCTTGCTTATCGATCTTACCCGCGAACAAGAAAAACAATCCAATCGTGCAGATAAGAACCCTTCGACTGTCAACCTCGGAAATGATGATGATTTCACTACAGCTGATGCTGCAACGATATCTGATGAGCTCAGCATTGCACTTGGCCCACACAAGCTCCCTTTCGGGTACTCACCAAAGATAGGATCGGGCCAGATTCACATGCCTATTGGTGAAGCCTGCTTGAGGCTTCATCATGAGGAGTTAAAGCAATTTATGACATATGACATTGGAGGTGAATGTCCTGTAGATGATGTACTTTCACAAGGACTCATACTCAAAGGGTGTGAACCGTTACCTCGTCGGAGATGCCACCCTAAGTCTCCTATGAATTACGTAGAACCGGCACCTTTTCCAGACAGTCTTTGGAAAATTCCGCCAGACACAAGCATTAACTGGGACTCCTATATTTGTAAAAGCTATCAGTGTCTTGTTGATAGAAAGAACGAGCCAGGTTCCTATGACTGCAAAGGTTGCTTTGACTTAGAAAAAGAAGAGAAGATTAAGTGGATATTTGATGATGGTGAACTTGATTTTGGAATAGACCAAGTTCTTGCAACAAAAGCAGCCGGAACGATTCGGATTGGACTTGACATTGGTGGTGGAACTGGAACATTTGCTGTGAGAATGAAGGAACGGAATGTGACAATTATTACAAGCACACTGAATTTGGATGGCCCATTCAACAACATGATTGCATCAAGGGGTTTAATACCAATGCATATTAGCATCTCTCAAAGGTTTCCATTCTTTGAAAACACACTGGATATTGTGCACTCTATGAATGTCATTGGAAATTGGATGCCAGACACCATGCTTGAGTTTGTGTTGTATGATATATACAGGGTTTTGAGGCCAGGTGGTCTGTTCTGGCTTGACCATTTTTTCTGCTTTGGTTCACAACTCAACAAGACTTACATGCCAATGTTGGATCGAGTTGGATTCAATAAACTGCGATGGCACGTTGGAGTGAAACTTGATCCTGGGGTTCGAAAGAATGTATGGTTCATTTCAGCTCTTATGGAGAAACCAACGATTTGAGGTAGGTATATGAATGTGTATGCTATACTTAATGAAAAAGTTTTCTTTTTTGTTTTAAAACTAATTATGTAAAAAATGGAAAGATCTTGAGTTCTTGACCAATTCAGATGTTATACTAGTAAAAAAAAACAGAATTATTACTCAAACCAACCAACTTGAATAGACTCCATTTCAATAATGTGTTTAGTAGTAAATGTTACAAAATTAAGCTAACAAAAATCTGAAAATATACAAGAAAGTGACATCAAACTTCAGCTTCAATCATGTTCAATCTTTAGCTAACAATATAATACACAAGATTAACAACATCCACCCTTTATACATTACTCCAACAAGTTACTTTTGAGTTGAAAAATGAAAATGAAATCCTACATAAGTACACTTTATGCACGTGGAAGTACAACACTTGAATCAAAGTACTCATTATCATAAGGATGCATAGAATTTCCACTTGCATTATAACTAGATGAAGTAGGTGCTGATTCAGCATTAGGGTTTGAGCCAGCCAATAGCAACATGTTTTCAATTTCTTTCAATGCATAGTTCATTGATGGTCTGTTTGAACTTGACTCTTCAACACATTGCATTGCAAGATCCATAAATTTTTCGAAACTGTTCAATGATGTCCTCAAATCAATGACAGGATCAAGGATTTCCGTAAGACCATATAATTCTTTTGTTTTGTCAATCGCATTCTTAACAACTTTCACAATATATTTCCCTCTTTCGATTGGCCTTCTTGCAGTTACCAACTCTAACATTAGCACTCCGAAGCTATAAACATCACTCTTCTCAGTCAATTGTTGAGTCATGTAATACTCTGGATCCAAGTAGCCCTATATCAAATCAATTTTTTTTTTTATCATCATTATCACTTTAATTTGACAAGACCCCAAAAATACTTTTGACATAAGATGTTGCATATAAAGATTGGAGACTTGTGACTTACAAGTGTTGTTAAATAGCGGCTATAGGGGTGCTGTAGTGCTATAGTGTAGCGGAATTTAAATAAATATTTATTTTTTGTGATACGCTATTTAATACAAAATATTGTCAAATAGTAGCTATATGCAACACTACTACGTAGCAAGATTTGAACAAACTACTATGTTTTGCCATTGACAACATTGTGACTCACTATTGAGAAACTCTATGGAATAGGTGAATTAAGTTTTGAAAAAGTGATGATTATTTTTATTACGTTTTTGAATAAGAGCACAGACCTATGACATACTACTCTCATCCATATTTAAGATGTCATTTTTCAAGAAGTGTCTAATGGTCATGTTCCTTTTGTACTTTACAGTGTAAAAAGGTTTAGAAGATTAGTATATATACTAACCATTGTCCCTTTGACTTGAGTTGTAATATATCCTTTTGCACCATCACCCAAAGGCTTGGAGAGACCAAAATCAGATACTTTAGCATTCAAGCGTTCGTCGAGTAAAATGTTTGTAGATTTAACATCTCTATGTATGATAGGAGGATTGGCAAGTTCATGTAGATAATCCAGCCCCCTAGCAGCACCAAGGGCAATTTTAAGCCTTCTAATCCAGTCCAATCTAATTCCTGACTTCCCTGCATACGCCATAATCATAATCATATTACTGTTATTATTTGGTTTTCGACTTTAACTTAAATAATTATTTGAATACTATATGGTTGATATGTAAGCAAATGTCTAACTGAAAAATGACAACAACAAAAAAGAACTCTTGATGATAATGATTTGAGCTTATTGTATTGAAAATGAGATAAGTATAACTCAATAAAATAGTTAGAACTAATATATTATAAGGGGATACCTTAACTTTTTCTAAATGGTAGTCCACACAAGTTTAGTGAGTAGAAATTTTGCAAATCATATTACCATTCAAACAAATAAGGTGAAGTAGTGATGAAAAATATACCTAAAAGAGCATCTGTCAAAGTACCATTTACAACATACTCATAAACCAGTATTTGTTCTCCTTGCTCAAAGCAAAAACCAATAAGGCTAACAAGATTTTTATGGTGGACCCTTGATAGAAGTTCAATCTCTGTTTTGAACTCTAGCCCTCCTTGGATTGATTCCTTTTGAGCTCTTTTTACTGCAATTAGTTGCCCATTGGGAAGAGTTCCCCTATAAACCTGTCATTATTATACCTTCAATACACTTTTTATATGTGTAAATTAAAAGGTTAAGTAGTGTTATAGCTATAAAATGTTAACAAAACATTTTATTATCTCTTCTTGAATGAGTGTCTACAAAGCACTGACACGGATACCAAACACAACAATGATATTGGCACAATTTAAGAAAATAGAAGTGATTGAATATACCACGTGTATTAGTGTCGGACATCAAACACGTCTTTAATATGAAGTGTTAATGCTACATAGATGAGTATATAGAAAAAATATATGATAGTGTTGTATATGGTGGCTTCACTACACATGACACTATGATTGAATGTGTCATCTTGGTTATAGGTCTTTTTTAAAATTTAGCATTTTCACCATTTAACATGAAGCCTCCAGAATATTGCCAACAAAGTTAAGGGAAAGTATAGATACATATTGCTTTATACTACATTATTTATTCAGATGTTCTGATATAACCAACTACACAATTATGCAAGTTTGAGTAAATATTACTGCTTATTAGCATTAATGTATATATGACTAGTGCTTAACTGCAGAAGAGAAATTAAGTGGACAGACAAGGAGACATTCAATACCTTTCCATAACCTCCAGCTCCTACATAATTGACTTGTGCAAATTTTTTGGTGTAGTTCTGAATCTCATCGAAAGAGAAGCGCCTTGCTCCTTTTAACTGTGGGATGCTACTATTGCTCTCATCAGGACCCCATTGTTCTGCATTTTATGAAATTGAATATATAATAAACTATGAAGTGCAAGCTCACTCTTATTCAAAATTTTCCTTGATTTGTACAAAAATAGCAACTGTAATTTTTTAAGGAGAAAAGTTGAACATAAGTATTTGAGAGGTTTATTATAAGTACATGCATCTTGTTACGCAACTACCTCCATTTTATTTTAAGTGTCGTTTTATGTTGTTTTACACAAATCAAGAATATCAATAAATTTGTTGTTTTTGATGAAAATAAATTGTCATTTTCCTATGATACCTGTTACGACCTATTATTACACCTATTTCTCTCTTTGTAATAGATAGTTAAGGATATTCTCGATAAAACAATAGTTAATGCTTAATTGAATTTTGAAAACAAAAAATAAATAGGAACAAAATTCTTCTACAAAAGCGACAGTTAAATAGGAACAAAGAGAATATATAGTGAGAGCTAAGTATAAATTGATCTTACCAAAAAGGTTGCTTTTCTTCTTTGCTCTTCTTGCCTTGTTCTTTTGGCGAAAACCATAAACAACTGCAAGGAGTAGTAACACCAACATGACCGAACCCCCAATAGCAGCTCCAGCTATGATGCCAATATTTGAAGATTTACTAGATGGCACATGACCTGCTATTACTAAATGACAATAGAAAAATACAGTGTTAAAATGAAGAACTTGCTATAACCGATTTCTTTACTACATGTAGAATTAGATGTACATACCCGAATCATTCAGATAGTGTTCATACTTATCAGCAATGAAATAAAATGGTCCAAAAATTGGAGGAGGCTTGTATGTTTGGTTGCTAAGAATAAAGCCTATGCCAGAAATCGCGGTTCTATCAAAAGAAACTTGATCTGATGGAAATATTTCTAAATTCAAATCAAGATACTGATATACATTCTTCCTTGGATTGCTTAAAGAAACTGAATCAACAGGTTTGTCATGATTTCTAAAAGATTCCATTAGAGTGTACTCCAGCATTGCAAAAACAGTCTTGTTTCCCAAGTCTGAGAAGGAAGGAGCTCTAAGGGTTAAAGTTCCTGTATATGGATATGCACATTTGCATTTTGGGCTTAATATCTGATTTGAGGTGCAGGTAATCGGCACACAGTTATTTGTCGGTGTTGTATACGAGTCGTTGGTTTTTGTAATGGAGCAGTAAGTTTTTACAACTCCTGCGTCTTGGCAAACTGGATTTTCCACAAGTCTGCAGATAAATATGTATTCAATAATGAGAAATGACTTTTGGACAACAAAATTTAGACAACTTCTGCGACAAGATTTTAAGTGGGCAGTTCAGTTCAAATAGTAGTTAATTACATGTAGTAGATGATTATAGATATATCAAATGTCGAAATTTATTAGCCACCAACATAATTTCATTAACCACGCTCAAATTTGTGGTTAATGGAATTTTGACACTTAGTATATCCATTAACTATCTATTGCACTTAATAGCCACTTATTTGACCTGTGTTAACCATTTAGATTATTGCCGCAAAGGTTATCCAATTTTTGTTGTTCAATTAACACAACTGTTCTATAATATACTTTATAAGAGCAGAAACAAAGACAAGATGAAAACATTGAATAAACAAACTGATATAATTAGGACTAACATTATCTCAACTTTAGAGACATCAATTTGTGGATCAAAATTTTCAATAAAATTAGTCTGTAAATCAAGGACTCCCAGTTGGTCACTAATGGATGTGCCAATATCCAAAGTTCCATTCAGCTGGTTGTTTTTCAGCATCCTATGAGTCATGTAACAAAATTAGCTTATGCATCAATATACAAAAGATGAAACAGGAACAAATACTTGCACTGTCAAAACTCAAAAGCAATATTATGGTACTTACACTGTTTGTAACTGTTCTAGGCTGAACAAAGAAACAGGAATAAGTCCTTGAAGTTGTATATTCTCCATCATTCTGCAGTACAAAAGAAAACTATGAGCACTTAGGAGCGAAAACTTATAGCTGAAAGAGTATACATAAAAAGAAAAACATACATTGTTGTTAGAGATTGTAGAGTTGACAACCAAGGTGGAAATTCGGATTGATCAAAACTGTTATTGTTCATATCCCTTCCAAATAATTCACAAAACCAACTCAACTATTGAAATGAAAAAAAGCTTATGCAGAAAAAATGAAATTATCTTAGATAAATGATTTGATAATTACAGGTAGCTGAGGACATTCATTCCAGTAAGGTCTGGTAAGGGACCAGTTATGCGATTGTTCGACAGGAACCTGACATACATAATCACAAAACGTTCATTAAAATATTTGAGAAATAGTAATGAATTTTTTTTCTAGAACATGTGTTTTTTTAGTACTTACAATTCCCTAACTTTTGTAAGATTGTTGATGTTTTTAGGCAAAGGTCCACCTAAAAAATTGTGATCCAAGCGCCTGCAGCCGCAGAATTATACTTCAAGACCAAAGCGAAACAAGAAATTTGTATTATCAATTTATATGAGTTTTGGACACTCACACTACTTCAAGGTGCTGGACAAGTCCAAGTGTTGATGGAATGCTGCCAGTAAATTGGTTACTTTCAAAAAGGCTGCAAAAAAGTAAATGTAAATTCATGATGAAAAAAATTCTACTCAAATTTGTTTAATAATGTAAACAAATTCTTGATGAAAAAAATTGGAATGAATCTTACACATGTATCAAAGACATTTGAGAGCTAAAAAGTTGAGGTGGAATATTTCCTGAAAGCTTATTCCGCCCAAAATGACTGTAGAAAATGGAAATATGTTCAAGGAGTTTAATTTATATAAAGCAAATTACTGTAATAAGTATTATGAAATGAAAAAAGGATAATGTCACATACAAGTGTTTTGTTTTGTGCAACATATCAAGACCAGGAGTAGTTCCATTAGATATTGGAATGCGGCCTTCAAGCTGATTTTCTGCTAAGTCTAGCCAATAAATACTTGAGAGATTACCAATAGCAGGTGGAATTTTCCCACTGAATCTATTAGAATTTAATGATCTGCCATTGAAATTGACTTAGTTATTGCATAAGATATCAGCAGCATAAAAAAGTATAAGACTATAAAAACAAGAAATGGAAATATTGTACTCAATATATATAATAGAAAGTACAAAGGACTTAAAATGTAATCCTCGCTTGATGGATTATTAGTTAAGTCACATGAAGATGATTAATGTGTGTGCGCTATGGCAGTTTTCGGATAAACATCTTAATTAAACGCTTATATTATAAGTGTTTATCATATAAATACTTACACAATAAACTATTTTTATAACAAAAGATAAAATAAAGGCAAACTATTTTCATATAAGTTATAAGTTGTTTTCATAAACTATTATGGAAAACTTATGAAAATAAGCTGACAACAGCTTATGGACATGTCATAAGTTGTTTTCATAAACGCTCTCAAATATCAGAAGATAAACTTAAATAAATCAATCCAAGTATATGTTAAAAGTAAAGTGAACAACCCTTACAAGAAAACAAGCCTTTGTAGATTTCCTATTGTATCTGGGATAGGACCAATGAAACCACAATTAATAAGTTGTCTGAAAGATAAAATAAATAAAAAGAGCATAGTTAGAGTTGTTTGATCAAGTTTGTAGATTATAATCTAAAAACAACATTTCAATACTTCCTTACAAGTTTGTCAGCTTTTTCAAGTTTCCAATTTCAGCATGAAGTGGTCCTGTTAAATTCTTATTGTAGGACAGAACCCTGCATAGGAAAAATCATCAAAAATTGCTTCCATTTTATAATACTCAAATCAAATAAATTAAATAGTAACCAAACATAATAACTTTCATGGATAAATCCTCAACATTACCTCATTGTATATTCCATATATTCATTATAACCTTCAGATTTATTTTATATTCAATTATCTTAACTTTGTAACCTCAATGAAGGGAGTTCAAATCCTTTAAGGATGGTCCTAAAATGACCATTAATATCATTTTAATTAATAATAATAATAATAATAATAATAATAATAATATATTACAAGATAATAATAATAAGAAGGTAAAACACATACAAAATCTGCAATTCAGATAGTAATCCAATATCTGCAGAAAGCTGACCAGACAAATCCATGCTTGCCAGTGATCTGAAACACTAACAACCAGTTAATCTCACATAACACAATTCATAAGAAAACCCTAGTAAAAGGGAAAATACTAACATAACAACTAATATACTAACATTTGTATATAAAAAATAAAAAGACAATTCAAGAGAAAAATTGACTTCATCATAAAAATTTAAGAGAAAGTACATGGTGGTAACGCGCGAATTGATGCACTCAATTCCTTCCCAATGGTCGCCACAAGGATCTTCTGATCCCTCCCAACTCGGCGGCGTATTCTTCCACTCATACTTTAAAGTCAGAAGTGCAAGGTCTACAATCAAATCCAAATTTTAATCACTCAATCTTAGCACACAAAAAATGTTACAGAAGGATAAGAGTAAAATACATAAGTCCTCTATCCAAAATGCCATGCCTATGATCAAGTATATTCCGATTCTTTCACAACATAGAACAAGTAGAATATTTCTGATTTCATGATGTTATAGGCTCATGAATGATGACAAAAATATTCAACATAGAACATAGCATTAAAACTAAACTTACAATCCTCATTTGATGTTTTTGTTACAACAACAACAAACAAATAACTGAAAAGGAGGTGTAGGAACACTAGAACTCTTTCACCCATGATTAACCTAAAGAATGAAACAAAACTTTGCTAATCATAATAAAACTGTCTAATGCTGAATAAAAAGATAATTAGTTAAGTAATACATTCCATCACTTCATTACATCAATTGAGAAAAAGTCAAAGATAATTAAAAGTTGTTTTATCTATCCATTGACTCTTTCATTTAGTGAAAAATCAAATGAATAAACAACTTAAACAGAACTACAACTAACAAAACAATGATGATGTATAAACTTTCCTATATTTGAATACAAGTATAAAATAATGAAGCAATTGGTTATAAGATTAAGAACAGATAAAGTCAACAATGTAATTAATATAAAACTTATGTAAATTTTAACAAGAGTTGGAGGTGGTTGGCCATGTGATACAAATGAGAGTATATTTTATAATAAAATAGGAATGTTTCCTACAAGTATGAAAGGTTTTTAAAGAAATATACATAGTTAATGGTGCATCACTACTTGTAACTTGGTTATTTGAGTTTATCTGGTTTTGAATGTTTCTGCGTTGACATAACTAGCTTACACATGAAGACAACCTTATTTGTCATTTTCTAGCAAACATAAGTACTGAGAATTATAAATGTCTACTTGCTTCATAGTTGACTTGGCCTTTGCTTAAGTTTTAGAGTGTATACTCAAAAAGATTGTTAAGTTTTAGAGTGTATAAAAGAATATTTGTAACTCTAGTCTTTATATTTTTTAAGTTGAATGTGTAGTCTCAAAAGTTAAAAGAAGAAATTCCACATACAGCTTTGGAATGTTGATTCTCCTTTTTCATGCATTAAAAGTATGATACTATGTGCCCCCTTTCTTTCGACTTTCACTCATCCTTCATTTCAGCTAATCGTCTTTAATCTCATTTTTCCATTATTTTTCTAAAATCAGAAAAGTAGATGATGCATCGCTGAACGCAACATATCTTGTATTTTGTAGCACCCTAACTTCTATCTAGTATGTATTAATAATTATTTAATTTTCATTTTTTATATATGCGCTTGTATGGTGTGATAATTTTTTACATAATTGATTTAGAGGTTAATATAAATCGTAAATAAATATAATATTTATTTTATTAATTAAATTTTTGAAACATAACCATATTTTAGTATGAGTCATTTTGGAGAATAAGATCTTGGTCTAGATGAGATACTTTAAAAATGTTAGAAAAGTTATTTTGGATCAGACTACTATTCACACATCTTTTTTCTGCTTTTGCTTATCATATTGGGCCATTTACTATAATGCAGTGGACTTTTCTTTTCACTCTGTTTTTTTCATCAAATACACAGAAAAATTTACCTGTACACCCATAATTTGCCTTGTACCCTAAAAAAAATTCAAAATGTCAAAAAAAATTCAGTTGGTCCAAGTTTTCCAGTAACTTCTAGAAAACATTTTAGAAGATTTTCGGTACACAGTCTATTTTTGGAAAACTTTTTTTAAGTTTTTCGATACAAAAAGTTAATATCGGAAAACTTAAAACAAAGTTTTTTTCAGTACAAGAGGGAAAAATTGTATACCAGAAACCTTCATTCACAAGTTCTCCGGTACAGTAGTTGTTTCCGAAAAACTTCATATACAAGTTTTTCGATACAAACCTATTCTTTTAAATTTATTTTCTTTTAAGTTTTTTGAATTTTATTAATTTTTTAAAATGTTAACAGATATGGATAAACCGCTACTATTAATGGATAAAACATACGTCGATACTACAAATGTTTTTGACACATATCAGGTATGAATAAATATAACTAATATTAATATTGTAAAAATATATTATTGTGATTAATCATAACTTATTTTATTTCAGATATTTGATACAAGAGACGCTGTTGTGAATTGGGCAAAAGAAATCGGTTTAAAAAATAAAGTTACTATTATTATCAGAAGATTATATATAGAGACGGGAGAGAAAGAAAGGAGAAATAAATTAATATTAGGTTGTGGCAAAGGAGGAAAATATAAGTATGCTGCTAGTTCAACTCGAAATTCAAAAAAAAAGTGTGATTGTCATTTCAAGCTTAGATCAAAACCATTAAAAGATGGTTCAGGATGGACAATTAAAGTAATTTGTGGAATTCACAACTATGAATCACCTGATACTTTGGAGGGGCATGCATTTGTTCGATGCTTAGATGAAGAAGAAAGAAAGCATGTTCATGATTTAACAAAATATAATGTTGCACTGAGACACATATTACTCTCATTGCAAGACCGAAATAAGAGTAATGTTACTAAGATCTCACAAATATATAAACAGATGAGTATGATTCGATTGCACGTGAGAGGTAATAGAACAGAGATGCAACATTTATTCAAGTTAATTGAAGATGCAAAATATGTGTGTTGGAATAGAAAGCGTGAAAACTCTGATTTTATGAGAGATATTTTTTGGGCGCATCCAGATTCAGTGAAATTGTTGAATTTGTTTCCGATTATGTTGATTATGGATATTACCTACAAAACCAATAAATACGTAATGTAATTACTTGAAATTATTGGTATGACATCAACAGAGAAGACATTTATAGTTGGATTTGCTTATTTGGAATGTGAGCAGGAAGAAAACTTTTGTTGGCCATTAGAGATACTAAGAGATTTGTTTGTTACACAAAACAAATTTCCTCAAGTAATTGTGACAAAAAATGCGTTCATGGATAAATGGTTGTCCATATCTGATATGGGTTACGTGATAAATGATTGTCCATACCTGATATGAGTTACGTGATAGCGACAACATATAATATTATTCTTGTCACATATGGTCAGACATTTTCCATGACTTTCTTTCCTATGAGAGATTCACATTCAGGATCGACAAAAAATGATCGCATTTGTTGTATTGGTTTTATTAATGGAAATTGCTGGGTTCCGGTAATTATTTTATTCTGTTTTAATTTTTTTTAAATAGTCAAATGAATCAACTTTCTTCTGTAATTATTTTCTTCTGTTTTGTTAATTTATTTAATTTTTGCAGTTAAAGATGAAAGATGGATTTTCAATGTCAGACATTGCACCAAGTTGGAAGCAATATCGCACTGATGAAGCAACTTCTTAGACAATAGCATATATATAACGTCTACAACAGTGGGGGTATTTATTAGGTCGGTTGTCACATGTTACCCAAAATTCACCTAGGGAACTCGTAGATGCAATGTCATTAGACGAAGCTTAATGCTTTAAAATTGATACAAAATCATTTGTTATTAATTAATTTTAGTTTTTTGTCGTTCGATTTCATCTTGTAATTTATTTATTTTATTTTTCTTATATTTTATCACAAACAATTTAAAGTAACCGACATAACAATAATTCATAAAGTATTTATAAAAAGTAACCGACATAACAATAATTCATAAAGTGTTTATAAAAAATAACTTACATAGCAATAATTAATAAAGTGTTTATAAAAAGTAACTGACATAAGAATAATTCATAAAAGTGTTACTACTAACTAGTGTGACTACGTGATAAATACAAAGTTTTATAAAAGTGAATATACAACTCATCATCCGGACTAGTTTCATGTTCATTCAACCCCTGTTGTATAAGATCATTGATGTGATGTAGGATAAGTGGCGGCTGTGAACTAGAAACATCTACTCTAGTGGGCGGTACACTATAATGTGGGACCTGGGGTACCCTATCTGGTAGAACCACTCCAAATATCCATCTTCACACTCATATTGATATGTAGTTGGACGAAACTTGTGAAATATCTCTGTCACTGGCGTCACATATCCCAACCATTTCACATCTACATCAAATAATCTAGAAGGATCTGGAAGTGGCAGTGATGGAATATATTAGATATATCCAAATTGTCTCAAACACCTCTATGGTCGATATTTCACTACCGTGCTGCATAATCGAAGGTGACCAGTATAAAGCATGATATCATCAAAAGGAATGACACCCCTATGATTCTCCCATGGTCTCCATATAGCATTCGCAAGTGTCAATGCATCAATAATATGTTTATACTCATGGACCTTGTGCTTACCTTATTTGTAGCAGCATCTATTCATTCGGGCAAAGCATTCCACGTCAACACCCTGGTCACCACTATTACAAATATTTGGAAAATATTCGTAAATCCAACACTGTTGCAAATAAAAATAAATATATTAACGATAAACAAAAAATTAATAATTAACGATAAATAATAATTAATAAATTAAATATAAAAACAAACAAATAAATAACAATTATTAACATAATATTTAATAATTAAAATTAAATAAATATTTGATACATGAAGCATCGTCATATATCCACCTAGCTGTTTGGTGTCATAACAGTTGGCATCTGAGAGATAGTCATAAAGTACTACGAGTGCAGCAGTACTCCATGCATATTTATCTGTACCATCTAAATATCTGAATAAAGGAATGTACTTCGCATCAACTAAAGTATGACTCTTATCAGCGAAAATAGAACTCCCTATTAAATTCAACAGATATGTCCTAGCATCACAATCAAATATATCTGACGCACACTGTCTTCTGAAGACTTTTTTCAACCAATTCAGTCTATAGTGCACATCTCTAGTTTTTTTAGTCTCTTCTCAGATCTCTTATGCGGTCACTCCTAATAAAGTCATGGTAAGATTACATGTCATTACTCTATCTACATCGGATGGACTGTAGAACTCACCCCTAATAGGCAATCCCAAAAGATTGGCAACATCTTCCAAAGTAATCGTCATTTCACCAAATGGCATGTGAAATGACGATGTCTTGGAATGCCATCTTTCCACAAAGGCAGAAATCAAGTTATTGTTGATCATCTTCAAACTATCCCGTTGTAATGGGTTCAATCCTGACAAATTCACCCAGTTTTCTATGGGTCGCAGAAGTACCGACGGGGTAAATTGTTGCATTTTCTTTCCATGCGCAAGAATTTTCAGCAATGGTTGCTCCTGTATACAAAGAAAATATATCACATTAAAATTAAATATAGACAAAAAATTATAATTAATTTAAATATTTTTAATGCACTATAAATAATAATTAATTTAATATACCTCACCAAACCATAATCTAGTTGAAACATGATGACTCTATCGTGTAAGGACAGACAAATCATAAGGTCCTCCAGGATATCGTGTGAGCTCACCAGGTCCCTTAGCTCCATCATGCCCCTCCTTCATATGCTTTCCCTCATGAGCAGGTGCAACATCTTTCTGCTCATGTACATCCACCTGCTCATGTACAATAGAAGGCTCCTCTTGTTTATACATAATCACATCTGGGATAATTCCATGATCATGATGTCCCTCATCATCGTCTTCAATTATCATTTGTTTTCTTCTCTTTGAAGCTGTTGGTCGAATTCTCTCTAGAGGATTCGTCGCGGATGATGTAGAAGTATCAGTGTCACGTGTAATTCGTATGATTTTGTCGTCTCTTCCTCGTGCGCCCACTGAAAAATTAAAAAATAAATAGAAATAAATCACAATTAGTTATAAAATTATAATTAATATATATATATATATATATATATATATATATATATATATAT
>NC_021160.2:6865807-6897033 GCF_000331145.2 Cicer arietinum | reverse complement strand
TATATATATATATATATATATAACTTTCGGGGAACTTGAAGTTCAAGTTCTCCGGCAACTAACGGAAATGTTAAGCCTCAAGTTTCCTGAAACAAGTCTCTGTACCAGAGAAATTCAAAAAAGTTTTTTGGAAGAGCCTTATGTACCAGAGAACATCAAAAAATACTATCCGAAAAAGGTTTCTCTACCGGAGAACTTCAAACAAGTTTTCCAGAGTGTATCTTGTGTACCGGAAAACTTGTATTCAAGTTCTCCGAAAGTTTAGGAAAAAAAAACTCACTCTTAAGTTCCATAAAGCTTGAAATAAGAAATGATAAATTTTTTCAAGTTTTATTATTTAAACGAGGATAAAAACGTCATTTTATTTCAAATTTGAGGGTATAGATATAATTAGGGGGTATGTATATTTTGGGCCATATAAGTCTGTTTACTCCTACACTAATATATTTGCTATCTGCACCCCCTCTACACAAATTATCTACAAACAAGAAGTATAGTAGTTACAATATGAACAAATATCATTCTAAACAATGTGGCGGATAGCATGGTATCTTTACTCAATGGCACCATTATGGTCCAATTAAGTATTAAAATAATTTAGAATAACTCGTGTGCTCCGTGTATGTAATTTATAAAATTTTCTTTTAATGTAAATTTTTAAAAAAATTGAAAATAATATTTATAGTATATAAATATATCAATCTGATCACACAAAAATTTCAATATTTATAAGTTTTTTAGTTTAAAATAATAGCGAATGATTAACAAAAGAATAAATGAAATGCAAATATTGAAAATTTTATAATAAAATAAGTGATTTTTACTCTAAAATATATGATTAAAAAATATGAGTGATTATTTGAATACATAATTAAAAAGATTAAAGTAAAGTATGAGTAATTTTCACTCTAAAAATATTATTAAAAAAGATGAGTGAGTGTTTGTATATATTTTATTTTGTTTTAAACATTCAATCATTATAGAATATTTTATTCCTATAAACAAAATAGAATATATATTATGCAAGCATTTATTTGAGATATATTTGTAAGCATTGATTTTTATATGATCGTTATTTTTATTTTTATTTTATTTTTTTATCTTGAGTATTATCATTTATTTATTCTTTTTTTACTAACTGAATGAACTATTATCTCTTATATTTTATGTTTCATGTCCTGTTTTCATTTAAACTTCCGATAACTAATTCTTAATTAGAGGTGTTATGCCACATATTTGTTTGAAAAATATTTTGATTTAATTATCTTTTTTGGAGATTATATATAACGAACAAACTCAAAATACTATTTTTTACAAAAACACGAAATAATATTAGGAATGATAATATGCAATGAATTAAAAAATGTAATTATTGAATTAAAAAATAAATGACAATTAAATCAAATTTGTAATAGGAGTTATATTTTCATTGTTGATTTTTTTAATTATAGAGATGTAGACAAAAAACTAATAAAATGAAGAATAAAAAATGAATAAATTTTAGAGATATTATATTTGAATAATGATATGATAAAATTAATGTTACATGACATATAAAAATACAATGTGTTAATATAATATTTTGAGATTTTATTTTAATATATTATATTGATATAAATATCAATAGTTTACTTACTACCTGCTAAACAAGTTATATAAGCAAAAACAAATTATTTCTACTGAGACCCCAAAGGTATATTACAATCAGAGTCCAATATATATGTGAAATTATAATATTAGTAAGATAAAAAAATATTATAATGAAAATAGTTATTTAATGTAAAATTATTTACGATTAAATTATTTTATGATATATGTGGTACATTTGTTTGTATTTGACGCGATTCTCAATTGTTGTTGTTGTGATTGTGACCTGACTTATAGTAAAACTATTATGTTGGTATGCTACAAGAAAATGGGTCACTGTGTCCGGTGAAATATCACTCACAGCCCCATGATTATTGATAGCATTTTCAATAAAGCTTTAAAATTCTTTTAAAAAATTTACTATTAAGTTCATAATATTAGAGCTTATGAGATAATTTTTTTTAAGTTTCATCAATTATTTTATGGAAGCTTATCAGGATTCATAGACTTAATACTTATTTGATTTTTTTATTGAAAATTTTTTAGAGTTTAACTTTTTCAAAAAATAATTTTTAAAAATCTAAAAATATTCTAAAAAATTTTGTGAGAAAAATTAAAAATTTATTTTTCTTGAAAAAAAAAATTAATATTTTTTCTCAAATAAAAAAAGTTTCAGAAAAAATAATATTATAAATCATTTTTTATCAAAAATTAAAAAAAAAAAGTTTAATCGGAAAACTTTGAGAAAAATTTATTTCTCAAAAAATAAATTTGTCAATTTCTTTTTAAAAATAATAATGAATTTTTTTATCTATAATTTTTTATATACATGATCGTGAGTCCTTAAATCTTAGTTAAAGTGGCAAAAATGTCAATATTGTTAAATTGAATATTATGCATTGTGCTCGGACTTAAGACTTCGCAGTTGTGTATTAGTTTCTTGTGGTAATTATATCATTTTATTTATAGACAAGAAAAAAATGTACATGATCATTTATATAAAACACTTTTGTTGATTACATCCATTTTTCTTCTAGTTGCTCTCAAATATAATACGTGAACTCAAATGGACTCAATTTCTAAACTTAATTTACATGAATTTAATTTTAGGTGAACTCATTTTATATAAATAATCAATTTGGGTGTAACTGACAAAAAATTATGGGTTAATTAGCAAAGGTGTACAAATTATTCAATGGATCAATCAAATATGAGTGAAATTATTAAATGAATCAATTGTTGTGAGGATGAAAAAAGTAACTATTAAAACCACTATTCAATTCTTTTATACACTTACTGTTATTTATTTGCATCATACGAAATTTTATGTTGATAATGTATAAAATTTAAATTCAAAAAATTAATATATTTATTAATGTCTTTTTAGGGTGAATTATATTAATGTTGTCCTTAAATCATAATTCTATTAACGTATATCAATATTGTTAAATTAGACGTTTTATTTCAAATTTAAATTTAAGATCTCGCTGTCACTTACAGATATTGGAACTAGAAGAAGAATTAGATGACGTCATGCCCCCAAAGTTTTTAATTAATAAAAAATACTAGTATGTTATTCTAATTTTTGGTCTATATATAGGGAAAAAAAGAGTCTTATTCCTCATATAATACCTAATATATTATCTATATGATAGGTGATTTTAACTATATGAAACAAGTACAATTTTAAAAATAAATATTAGTTTTTTTATATTTATTTATTTGATAATATTAATTATGGATATATCTTATAATTTATTATTTATTGTATATGTTGTACATTTGAATTTTTTATTTATTAAATTTTAGTTTATATTAATAATAATAATAATAATAATAATAATAATAATAATAATGTTACTATTCTAAAAAGTAGAACAATATCTTTAAGAAATTATGTGAATCACTAACGTCCTAATAACCTTAAACCATGTCAATCCCTTTCACAATTACTAGAAAACATTACCACATTTAATTCACCTTGTTCTCTTGTTCATAATGTGTATACCCTTAACAAAGGCACGTATCTTCTATTTTATGTATCACTAACAACAATGTGTCATTTCACCATACATTTCCATATTGATGAATCCTAAACTCATACTACACTTTCTACTCTCTATACTCTATTATCCATCCCCACCTTAATTTCCATTTCAGTGGTTCAAATTTTTCCAACCCTTTTTTGTGATTCTCATTTTTCTAACTCCATGTCATCATGGGTTCCACAAGTTTTTATCTCTTTCTCTCTCTCTCATTTGGTATTTTTATAGGGTCTTGTTCTTCATCAAGAATCATGTAGTTGCATCATACCCTTTTAGAGTTTTTGAGGAATAGTATCTTCTTTTAGCCATGGAGAAAAACTCTGTTGATTATAGTCCTTTGTTGTCTCATCATGGTGATGAAAATGGTGGTTATGTTAGAAAGTTGTCATCTTTTGTTGTGTCAGTTACTAAATGGACTCTTAAGACTTTGATTTGGGTGATCTTCTTTTTATGGGCTGCTTTCATTTTTCTGTTACCTTCGGAACCTGTGAAAGAATTGTTCTCAAAATGGCTTGTTTTCAGCCGGGGAACTTCCTTTGGAGTCACAGGTTATTATTATATACATATATCTTTGAGTTTGGTTTTAATGGTTTTACACCGTCAATAAATCATAACTGTATATATATATAATTTTAGAAATAGTTATGATTGAATTTCAAATCAGAAAATATTTTTAGTTTTGTGCTTTTTTGTTTTTCACTATGTGGCGTGTGTTCAAAGCTAAGTAATTGTGTGACTGTGTTATGCAGGAAGCATTTTATTGATCCTCAGTGCTCCAGTTCTCATAATTGCATTCCTTGCCATTGCACACCTAATCATTTCTGGGGAGGATCAGCTTCCTGAGTATGTGATTTATTGAAACTCTCCTATCTCTGCATTGAATTAATTTCATCTTTATACTCCATAGGTTTCAAAATAAGTGTCGATTTAGCAAATATTGTTTTTTTTAAAATAAGTTTTTGTTTTACTTTTCCAGTATAACATTAATTACTTTATTACAATTTTACTCCTAAATTAATAGTGATTGCATCACTTTCAAGTCATTATATTATATCTCAGTATGCATTAATAGCCAATAGTTAACGATGTTGGTTTTGTAAAATTGTTACACTTATTCATTGTTTATTGATTTTCTTAATCTATGTGAAACAAACACCTTATTGAGTATTTTTCATTTTGATATGTGGTGTAACTTATTTTTGAGTTGTGATTTTGTGATGGTAGGAAGAAGACTTCCAAGTATCCAAGATTTCGCCTATGGACTTTTCCTGTGCTTATCAATGGACCATTTGGGGTTGTTTCTGCTACAGAGTTCATTGGGATTGTTATTTTTTCAGCATATGTTATTTGGGCTTTCTCTGCTTATGCTATGCAGGCTCTTGCAGCTATGTCTGATCAGTTATCTTTTAGAGCCATGAGGTACTATAGTCTAGTGCTATTTATTTATCATTAGAAATTAATTTTAAGATGTAGATTTACTTTTCATTTGAGGAATCAACTCCAATAAACTACTAACAGAACTTAGATGAAATAACTGGATGATGGATCAATCACTCATACGTAGGCATTTCATGCACCATATTTGGTATTGATGATTAAATTTCATATACACTAGTTCTATACATGTTGTGCATAAAGACGGGTCGCGCGACGTTTGTTACTGCATTAAAATAGTTGATATTTTATGTTTTATAAAAGTATACATAAGAACATTAAACTAAGTTTGGTGATATTAAATACCTAGAGATTAATAAGCTGAAAAAAGATATGCTATATGATAGAACGTTACAGCGTCGTTTGATCCATGTAGCCGAACCTACTTAGTGGAATAAGGCTTGGTTGTTGTTGTTATTAAGATAACACTGGAGTGATGAAATTTCAATATGAACTTGTAGATTCATATTCTTTCTGCATGTTAATTATCACTTACAATAGTCATTAGCATTGAGCAAGTGTTTGGCATAGAACCTTTACAATGGCCATATAGGTTTAAACACGAACGAATATGATAAGCTAATTTACCTGGTTTACTTCACTTTTTTTTCAGCCTGCAAATGTTGGATATTATGGGACTTCGTTTGGGTGCAATCGGATTAATGTGCTTGGCGTTTTTGTTTATCCCGATTTCAAGGGGATCTGTTCTTCTCCGCTTCATAGATGTCCCTTTTGAACATGCTGCAAAATATCATGTATGGCTAGGACACCTCACAATGGTGCTTTTTACTCTCCATGGACTCTTCTATGTTATTGAATGGCAAATGGAAGGTCGCCTAATTCAAGAAGTGAGTCTTATTTGATGGATCTCTTTTTCTTCAAGATAGTTTATGTTTTATGCCACACAATTAATGTAGTTAAAGATTAAAGTTTAGTTGGCAAACTTGATAATTTAAGAAGTAATTGAGTGTGAAAATATCTACATTGTTATCCTAAATCCTTCATAATAATTGTTGATCAATGGTGAAATTCAAGCTAATCATTTACTTCTCTTTTGCAGTTAGTAGAATGGAAAGATATCGGTATTGCCAATCTTGCAGGAGTTATCAGCCTTCTAGCTGGTTTGTTTATGTGGGTCACCTCTCTTCCTGGAGTGCGAACGTGGAATTTCGAGTTGTTTTTCTACACTCACCAGTTATACATAGTCTTCATTGTCTTTATGGTTTTGCATATTGGCGACTTTGTTTTCGCTATGGCTGCTGGACCGATATTTCTTTTTGTGCTCGATCGGTTTCTGAGGTTCTGCCAATCAAGAAGGACAGTGAATGTGATCTCGTCAAGGTGCCTTCCGTGTGGCACTGTGGAATTGGTTCTGTCAAAACCTCAAAGTAATTACACTTATAGCTTTTTTATGCACAGATTTTTGTACCATTACCATATTGGTGACAATGTATCTTCTTAAAATGTAGGTTTGAGATACAATGCTCTAAGCTTCATTTTCCTTCAAGTCCGGGAATTATCATGGCTGCAGTGGCATCCATTCAGTGTTTCTTCTAGTCCTTTGGATGGAAAGAATCACATTGCTGTTCTCATAAAGGTTCTTGGCAAATGGACAGGGAAATTGAGAGAAAAAATCACTGAGGTTGATGCACCAGAAGGTTTATCTGTTCAGCCTCGTACCGTGGTAACAGCTTCAGTTGAGGGGCCATATGGACATGAAGTACCATACCACTTGATGTAAGTGGCTACATCTCCAATTATTTTGATGTAGATCATAGAAACATTTACTTAGTCATTAATTTGCATAATATACTTTCAAACCAAAGAAGATTTTAAGTTAACTTATGTTCTATTTCTTACTTCTTCAACTAATGAAGTGATATGTTCTCTTAGGTACGAAAATCTTATATTGGTGGCAGGCGGTATTGGAATTTCGCCCTTCCTTGCTATATTGAGCGATATTCTCCATCGTGTGAGGGACGGAAAACCTTGTCAACCAAGAAATGTCTTAATTGTTTGGGCCGTGAAAAAATCAAACGAGCTTCCACTTCTTTCAACCGTTGACATGGAAACAATCTGTCCACGTTTTTCTGATAAAGTAAATATCAATATACATATTTACGTCACTAGAGAGTCTGATCCTCCATTGGTTAGTCTAATTTTCTCTATAAAATTTTTTACTTTCTTCCACTTTTGCTTGTAATGATTTTTTCGTTTTCATTTTCTTCGTTTGACTCTGCATTTGTTTGTTTTATTATTATTATTATCTGCAGGAAGAAGGATACATTTACAAACCGATAAAATCTTCACTGTGTCCCATTGCCATGCCTAGTGATTATGGAATGTCTGGTTTGGTCGGTACCGGAGACAATTTTTGGTCAGGACTGTATGTCATTTCATCTACCTTAGGCTTTGTGATCTTACTTTCTTTGATGAATATTTACTATATAAACCCATTTGGTGTGTACAAATGGTGGTACAAAGGACTACTATTTGTTGTATGCATGGTTGCAAGTGTTGTTATCTTTGGTGGTATAGTTGTTGGATTGTGGCATATGTGGGAAAAGCAAAGTTCTGTGAAGGACAAGTCCAATAACATTAAGGTTGATAAAATTGAGCAAAATGGTTCCGTAGCTCCCAAGGATCCAAGTCAAGACAATATTTCAAAGTTAACCGTCATTCGTTATGGTTTTAGACCAGACTTCAAAGGTATATGATTTTTTATGAAATTGATTTTTATCTTTAATTAGTGCATAGTTTGGTTTCGTGCTGAGTTTGACGAAATTATGGTGGTATCGTGATTTTTTTAAAGCTCTATAGTGTTGTTTATGCTAAAATCGCGGTGGCATACCATAATTCTGCTAAGCTCATTGTGAATCCAAACATTCAGTAATATCATAACATGAAAGCATTTACGTGTAGTCAAGTTTACATGTTTATGAATGCATTCTTAGGAACCGTTAAAAAAAAATAAAAATTGAACCATTAAACCAAACCATTTCGATTCAATTTAGTTCGTGAACTATCCGTCACAGTTCAGCTTTTTTTGGTGCGGTTTGGTTTTTGTTTTTTTAAAGAGTCTTAATATTCAGTTCGGTTCGATATTTAGCTTCCTTTAACAATCCTAATATCAGTTAAATATAGCAATTTCATACGGTTGGATTCACAAGGAATCAATTCAATTTGAAAAACTACAGTTCAATTTCATACGGTTGGATTCACAAGGAATCAATTCAATTTGAAAAACTACAGTTCAGTTTTTTGTAAAGGTAGTTCTGGTTCGGTTCGGAAACATATAACCAGTGGCCACTCCTTTATACCAGTTCAGTTAGAAACAAACCATTAACAGTTCGTTTCGGTGTTTACAGTTCGGTTCAATTTTCTTCCTGAACCGTACCATAAACATTCCTACCCACACCCATACTGGCTATACATGTACAAGGCTTATTTTGAATCACTTATTATCATAAATCTGACTCTAATCAAGTGAAGTTGTCTAATAGAAAACCAGTTTAACTAACTAATTAATTATTTGATTAGAACTAGAAAGCAGTATTAGTCCAGCATCTTAATGTTCCAACTCTCCACACCATAACTCCCTTTTTATGGTTTTGTTTTAGAAGTTACTAATATGGAAATTAACATTATAATATTGCAGAGATTTTTGAAATGATGTCAGAGAAATGGGGCCATGTTGATGTTGGTGTTCTAGTTTGTGGTCCTCCAACTCTTCAGTCAAGTGTTGCACAAGAAATCAGGTCACATAGTTTGACAAGAAAATCCTACCATCCCATCTTCCATTTCAACAGTCACAGCTTTGATCTCTAGCTAGCTTGCTCCCTAATGGAAACACATGCATATATTGTATATATATAGCCACACATTCTAGTCATAAGTTAAATTAGTGAATATTTTTGCACCTATAATATGGTATCAAAAAGTATATAGTATAAATTATATTATGCTTTGCAAGATAAGGTGTTATAATCCTTATAAGGAATACTAAGTGGGATAATATTGATTACTCTATGTGAATATATATATTTATCAACTTGTTTTTATCAACTTGTTTTTCTTTCCATCTTTTTTATTCCAAATTATAAGCATATTCTATTTTATGTTTCTAGTTGGTAACTTGGTGCTGGTTTTTGTGGGATCATACATTGGATTCTGTATTTGATTTAACCTAACAATCAGTTAATTTTAATAGACATTATATATAAGCGGATCAAACATTTAGCTGCATTAGTGTTTTTTCTTTTATCATAACCACAATTGAGTATATATTTTTCTTTCAGTGCTGCTAAGTATTTACTTTAAGTAAATAAATAGGACCCTAGAGAACAACATATCAACAAAATTCATTATAGAGGGAGGGAGAGATAATAGAGATAGGTTTGGTTAAAAAGATGAAAGAAGGTATTTTTTAATGTTTTTGTGTTTGATTTAAGAGAAAAAGAGTTATTTTATAATAGTTTAATAATTGAAGAAAAGCATATTTTGCTTTTTTGATGCGGAGCTTCTAGACATTACTTTCACACATGATATAGGAAAATGAATTATCTCAAAAAAAAAAATTCTCAAATGTGCTTTTCGTAGTTTACTTAAGATTTTTAAAAGGTAATTTTTATTTTATATTTTAAAATTAGTTTTTATGATTATTTATTTAAAAATAATAAAAATTGTTTCATATTTATTTATTATTCAATTAAAAAGATTAATATTTAATAATTTTAATATTTATTATTATAGATTTTAATACGATAAAATCACATTTTAAAAAAATATTTTTTTAAAAATGATTTTTATAAAGACTTAAAATGATATTTAAATAAGTTATTTAAAGTAATCTTTCATTTGAAGTTTTATTTTTAATTTTTTTTAAATATTATAATAAAAAGATAAAATACTATAAAAACTTACACAAACAAATCTTTAATCTCTACATATAAAATTTATTTTTCTTTATTTATTTTTTTAATAAGAATAATGTTAACAACACACTCTTTAAAACACACCCTCTTTTATTGATTGAAACTCACATGCATTCCACCAAAATTAAATGAGACTCACATAATTTAGCGACCATCGTCAAATTTAAGGTGATAAAAATGACAATTTGTTATATATATATATATATTTTTTTTTTTGCATAATCTTTTATATTACTTTTTAATCATTATACGCAAATTAAAATCACTCATTTTTTCAACTATATATTATCTTTGATTTTCCAACTATTAATATAAGAAATGAGAACATTAGTAAAAAAAACAATATTAAAAAGCATCAAAACCACCCTCTTCAATTTCAAACATTATAAAAGACAAATATGTATATATATATATATAATAAATATTTATCATTAATAAATATTAAAAATATACTAGATAAATATTTACAACTTATGCATAAAAAAATAAAGAAATATGGGACACCTTTTGTCTATGAGAAATATAAATAAGAAAATACGAAACAAATATTTATTATTAATAAATGTTAAAAAATATTAAGCAAATCTCTCTCATTGATAAATATTAAAAAATAATACAAGACATATATTTAAAACTCATAAATATAAAAAATTATGAGATAAATATTTGTTATTGATAAATAAAAATAAACATTACAAATATTTATCATTAAAAAATATTAAAAAATATATGACACATATTTATAATTGATAATATAAAAAAATATATGTGATATATATTTGTCACCGATTAATAAAAATGGAATTTTTTTTATTTGATATCTAAATAATACACATATAAAATATATCAATTAGGCATTACTCGTGCTTCAAAACTAATTTCTTGCTAGTATTTATTGTAAAATTAGTTATAAAGATAATCAGTTTTATAACTGATTTTGTAAAATCAAATCCAGTTGTATGAATTAGATATAAAATCAGTTATAATAAATAGGTTTTATATGGATGTAGATCAATTATATAGATATAATGTCCATAAACAATCATAAATATAACTCTATTTAAATGTAATTTGATATGTATAAAAACATATCAAATGAAATCCGTAAGATATGAGAAGAATCAAATAACAACCATTAAATAAAAATGAAAAGTTAACTCTTACCTATTCTCTTGCACTCGTGGTTTTCCACAATTTTATTACACCATTCATGGTCCATGGAAACAATTGTCAATAGCAGTTTATTTTGAAAGCTAGTGTTATAAGGAAAACTATGATTGGAAATATGATTAGATTTATAGTACAGAATCGCACATTACTCATCAAACCTCCTTTATCATAGTTTTGTGGTTCTTCCAATTTCCAAACTCCATTCGTCTTCATTAAAATATTAAGTAATAATTTTGCATCCCATAACTCATTTTTTTCTAAAGTAGATTATTTAACTGTTTTTTTAGAAGTATTTAATTTCTTTTTTTCACTCTGAAAAATATTTAATGAATACTCATATACCTAATTTATAATTTGAGAGTGACATAAATAGATATAATAGGTGTTATGAATTTTAGTGTCTAAAATATAATTATTTTATTTATCTTCTATTTTTTTATGTGTATCCAAACAAGTATAAAAACAGGAAAAAATGTGCAAACGAACCAGCAACATCCCATCCCTTTCAAAAGAAAAATCATATGCATCACATTTACTTCAAAAAAGAAAAATAATATTATAATTATATTAATAACGCGTAGAAAAATAATGGTTGGAGAGTGAAAGAAAAGAAGGTACGTAGTAAGTGGCTTTCTTTGAGTGTCGGCAAACCTTTGGTTAAAAACTAAAGCTCAAATGTCGTGCTTGCTTTTTATTAAAGCTTTTCATATACTATATAAAATACAAATAAATAATAACAACAACAAAGTAAAAAGGCATATTCCTCAATATATTTTACTTTTTATTTTTATTTTTTATTTTGAGGTAAAAATCTAAATTTACAGACCATTTAAAATTTTTTTCCATAAAAAAAAAAATTTACTTCAAGATTCCATATACTTTTTTCTACGATAAATTACTATTTTAATATCTATTACCATTGGGTGATTAGATTATTACTAATTTTGTGTTGGTACTATGCGGATTAGATTATTTTAATTATCAATTTTTTATTTATTTAATTTAACAAATAATAAATATATCATAAATAATTTATATAATAGTGATATTTTAAATTCAAATTTTAAATAAAATATTTAATATAATAATATCAATATTTTTAACGTAATATTTAAACACTAATCACAAATATTTAATTGAGTACAATACAAGATCCATACAAACAAATGAATGGTACCAACCAACCCATTTGTATGAAAATTTTCATGAAAAATAATTATATCAAATTGATAACAATAATTAAAGAAAATTTAACCAAAAAAATTAATTATTGTTGGAATTAGAAGGAGAAGAGAATGGATGCTGGGTTTTAGACAGAGTGTCTCATTCAATCAGCGAGCTGGTCAGTAGTCAGCGTCTTATACCTAATTAATTTAATTTCCTTAGCAATTAAAAAACCTCATGAAATCGTAACAAAATAAAAAAAGAATAATCCTACTACTACTATATGAAAGCAAAATCACAACTCACATGACATAAAATATTAGCCAATAATCAAGAGATAACGCCAAGAGTGCACCGTCACTACCGTCCAAGAAAGTGACCAAAAACATTTGTCTTTTCAACCAAAAATGTCCATTCCAACTAATCCATAAATCAAGCAAAATTAATATAGACAACTTTAATTCATAATATACAGACAATCAAGTTCTTTGGTGCAAGTGATAAGTGTGTTTTGGCTAAGAATATATATTTTTTGAGTCAATTGGCTAAGAATATGTCTAATGCAAAATAAAATTTAAATTTCCTTTACCAATAAAAAATGTCACATAAAATTTTAAAATTCTTAATATATATTCACTCCAATGCAATAGTCCAAACTATATGAGCATGGTTTATTTACTTTAATTAGATTGTATTAAATAACTATTATCTATTAGGTTTATTTACTTTTGTTGTGTGTTTGTGTCTAATTTGCATACTAATAAAATTAGAATACACATTAAAAGCCATGTGTTCACTATATGATTAATGTAAGTTTCCTATGTTTAAACTTATTAATCACAAATATTTTTCATTTGGATTAATTAACTGTAATTTTCATATATTAAACTATAAATAAATTATATTTAGTGGTCACATTCTTTCTCTTTCTTTGGTATCCTTAACATAAAAAAAAAGGGGAATTTAAGATTATTTTTTGTTCGAAATGACTTATTTATATCGTTTTTCTCTATCATTTTACTTAAATAATTAATTTTTAAATAAATTAATTTCTTTCTTCTGTATTTTTCTATTATCTTTTCCATTAAATGCAACATTGTTTTATTTTTTTATCTTGTTGTGCTGTTTATTTTATTTTGATTTGTAGATTTAATTTGATCTAGTACATGCAAATTCAATAAATGATTTAAGCATTATCAATATTACATATAGGATGATATGAATATTTCGATCACTTTAATTTTATCAAATTTGTAAGTATTTTATATTTTTATGATACTAACCTGGATATTATGAGTTTATTCGCATATTCATCATTTTCGTTTTTAACGAATTTATATTTATATTATTCTTAATCAATGTACTATTTTAATTTAAATAAATAAATATTATTTTTTAAGTAAAAAAAGCTATAAATAAATTTGAACCTCTAAAAATTAGGTTAATCAATTATATAACACTTGATATATTTACTAATTCATTAATAATTTATTGAGCATAATTACTTGAACAATTTATTATATTAGTAATTTGCCTTCAATTATTGTCGTAAAAATTGATCAAATTTTTAGTTGTTGAATTAACACAACCAAAAAGGAAAGAAAAAAAAAAACACACATTTGCTAGAATTTAAGCATCCAAAGTAGTATGTGCAATTTTTTTTTTTAAAGTATTACATTAATGACAAATAAAATCTTTACCAAAATAATTAGATTAATTAGTTTTCACACTCGATCTAGTCATCAATACTTTATTAAGCACAGTTACTTGCATATTGATTATTTTAGTAATTCACTTTTTAATTATTGTTGTAAATATGAACCAATTTTAGTTGTTGTAGTAACAACCAAAAGGAAAAAATAAATAAAAAAATATCCCCTCCCATTTGCTAGAACTTTAAGCATCCAAAAGTATATTAATATTAATAATGATAAATAAAATCCTTACCCAAAAAATGAAATTGAAGAAAATAAAAAAAAAAAAAAAAGGAAAGAAGAAAATTATATAAAAAGAATGACATGAGGCAGCTAAAAACCAGCAAGCACAATGGACTCATTAGCTTAGCTCATTCACAGTTCAAACTCACACCACTTCTAGAGAGAGAAACAAAGCATTGTAGAGAGAGAGAGAAACACATTTATTCACAATCAATAATTAACTCTTCTCACATCTCATCTCTTCACTTCAATCTTGTTTCTGTGTCATAATCTTCAATAGTATGTACGGTAGGGATCCATGGGGTGGTCCGTTGGAGATCAACGCCACCGACTCAGCCACCGACGAAGATCGGAGCCGGAATCTTCAGGAACTTGACAGAGCAGCTTTGTCACGTCCGTTGGATGAAACTCAACAGAGTTGGTTACTGGGTCCCACTGAACAGAAGAAGAAGAAGAAGTATGTAGATCTGGGTTGTATCATTGTTAGCCGCAAGATCTTCGTTTGGACTGTTGGAATAATTGTTTTTGCTGCTTTTGTTGCTGGTTTTGTTACTCTTATTGTTAAAACTGTTCCTCGTCATCATCATAAACATCCTCCTCCTGATAATTATACACTTGCGCTTCATAAGGCTCTTATGTTCTTCAATGCCCAAAAATGTAAGCTTTTTTCTCAATGTCCTCTTCATTTTGTTTTGTTGGGACTTACTAATTTGGTCAATTTTTATTTTTTATGAAAGTGGGTTTTTTATATATGGTATTTTACTTGATTTGTTATGTGATTCATTTTTATGTTATGATTCATATAGGGACCAATAGTGTAAAGTTTGATTTTTTATGAAAATGGTTTTTTTTTATTTTTTATTTTTTTGTATGTTATTTTAGTTGATTTGGTTTGTGATTCATTTCTCTATGTGTCATAGAGGGACTAATAGTGTAAAGTTTGATTTTTTATCTTGTGATCTTGGAGAGATCAGCCCCTTAAATGAAAAAGTTTGATTTTTTATTTGCTTTTTATGTTATGTTATCTCAATTTGATTAGTGAATTTTGTCAAAAAAAGAAGTTTGATATGTGACTAATAGTGTAAATTTTGATTTATGATGAAAATGGGTTTTTATGTTGTTTTAGTTGATTTGTTTTGTGGTTTAATTATATTTTGTTTGTCAAGTAGGGACTAATTGTGTAAAGTTTGATTTTTGATGAAAATGGGTCTTTTTATTTGTTATCTTAATTTGATTTATGTTTGTGGGTTTATGCAGCTGGGAAACTTCCAAAGCATAACAATGTTTCTTGGAGGGGGACCTCAGGTATGCAAGATGGAAAGGGTGATGGTGTTTCTGCTGCAATCAAGGATCTGGTTGGTGGTTATTATGATGCTGGTGATGCCATCAAGTTTAATTTTCCTGCTGCTTTTTCCATCACCATGTTGAGTTGGAGTGTCATTGAGTATAGTGGTAAGTATGAAGCTACAGGGGAGCTTGATCATGTCAAGGATATTATTAAATGGGGTACTGATTATTTTCTCAAGACATTCAATAGTACAGCTGATACCATTACCACCATTGCTGCACAGGTAACCAACCATCTTGCTTTTAACTGTTGAGTTTTTTAATTTGGATTTGGGAATTGATTCTATACTTGTTTTGTTAAGTTGTGTCTATTTTGGTTGGTTGTTTTATGATGTATCATAGAAAGAGAATATCTTTAGTCAGTTTACATTGTTGATGTAATAGAATTAGTATATGTTTGGATTGGCGGGGAGTTTGGTTAAATTGCAGCGAGTTTGCCTAAAACAAAGTGGCACACCGTGTTTCTGTCAATCCAAACATGCACTTAGTTCTTTGAGGTAGTGTTACATAAGATAAGAGTGTGGATCTCATTTGTGGTATGACTAAAGTGTCTATTTTGATCTATCGTTGTGATATGTCTTAGAAAGAGATGGTTTAGTCAATTTTACCTTCTTGATTGCTGAAATTCTTTGTGACTGTGGATCTCATGTGTTCAGTATTCTTTGACAGGTTGGGGATGGAGATACCTCAGGGGGAAGTACGACTCCCAATGATCACTACTGCTGGATGCGCCCAGAGGACATTGACTACGACAGGCCAGTCACTGAATGCCACAGTTGTTCTGATCTTGCTGCGGAAATGGCTGCTGCTTTGGCTGCTGCATCCATTGTTTTCAAAGACAACAAAGTCTATTCCAAGAAACTTGTTCACGGTGCCACTACACTCTTTAAATTTTCTCGGGATCAGAGAGGAAGATACAGTGCAGGTAATTCCCAGGCTTCGATATTCTACAATTCTACCGGCTACTGGGATGAGTTTGTTTGGGGAGGCGCATGGATGTACTTTGCAACTGGAAATAACTCGTACCTAAAGCTTGCTACTACTCCCGGCCTTGCTAAGCATGCTGGTGCTTTCTGGGGTGGCCCTGATTATGGTGTACTGAGCTGGGATAACAAGCTTGCTGGTGCTCAGGTAATTTTGTAGGCATCATGTTTACTCAGTTTGTTGGTTGTAAATTTGATTCACATGAACAGACAACAAGAAGGAAGTTGAACTCCTTACTTACAGTTTCCTTGTCTAAATTGATATGACAAATTTCTTAGCGTTTATTCTTAATATCACCATATCATTGCTGGTCGTAGCAATTTTGGTGGAATTACATTTTGACTAACTTGATTTCGACATTTTGTAATTAGGTTCTTCTTAGTAGATTGAGGTTATTCTTGAGTCCTGGGTATCCATATGAAGAAATTTTAAGGACCTTCCACAATCAGACCAGCATAGTCATGTGCTCCTTCCTACCTGTTTTCACAAGCTTTAACAGAACCAAAGGTAACAATTCTTACTTCAAAGCTTTCAACCGGGCACCAGAGTCCATGATTTTCAAAATTCAGTTCTGATGCAGATGTTGGTATTTTTTATGCACACAGGAGGCTTGATTCAATTAAACCATGGTAGGCCTCAGCCTCTCCAATATGTTGTCAATGCAGCCTTTTTGGCTACCTTATATAGTGATTACCTCGATGCTGCTGATACACCTGGATGGTATTGTGGTCCTAACTTCTTCTCAACCAATGTTCTCCGCGAGTTTGCCAAAACCCAGGTATGTATATGCTATGCTGCCCTTTTGTTGAGTTAGTGTGTTTTTGGTTTCGTGGCATAGAGAGACAAAGGTGATTGCAGACACATAAATAGCTCGCTTGTTTCTGCGGTGATAAGACTCCCAACGTGAGTCTGTGTAGAAGCTTCAAGTGATAGACTCGAATTTACCGCAAGTTTAATATGCATTCACTGTGAAAACAAACACTCTAAAAAATTGATTTTGACATGTTTGAGTGATGTTCATGGAAAATGATTTTGCCGCTAAAATTGATTCCACCTTGAAGTTATAATTTGTAGCTTTTAACTCCGAATGTGGTTTTTTATACTCAAATTTTTGTTCTTTCACGTGGATGTATATATAAACATAAATCACTTCAAATTCGACTCACTTTTAATTAAAATAAATTTCTATTACTACAAAAGCAAACACACTTATATGTGGGAGCTATCTCTTCTTGACATGAGTGTCTAATCACTATTAATGCTGGCTAATTTTTCTTTTTGCTTTCGTGTGTATTTTTGCAGATTGATTACATCCTTGGGAAGAACCCGCGGAAAATGAGCTATATTGTAGGTTTTGGTAATAATTATCCAAAACATGTCCATCATAGAGGTGCATCTATACCAAAGAACAAGGTTAAGTATAACTGTAAAGGTGGATGGAAATGGAGGGACACATCAAAGCCAAATCCAAATACAATCGTTGGTGCCATGGTTGCTGGTCCTGACAGGCATGATGGTTTCCACGATGTTCGCATGAACTACAACTACACAGAGCCAACTCTTGCCGGAAATGCTGGCTTAGTAGCAGCGTTAGTCGCATTGTCAGGTGACAGAAGCATACCGATTGACAAAAATACCCTTTTCTCTGCTGTTCCCCCGATGTTTCCAACACCGCCGCCACCTCCAGCACCATGGAAACCATAAGGTTTCATGCCATTCATCATCTTTTTTTTCCTGCAAGTACCACTAATGACTTGAGTGCATTGTATCAACTGAAAGTTCAAGGTAAATTTTGAAGACAAGGCCATAGAGAAATGGGATACTGTGGCTAATGGTGACTTGGAAGTAGAATTAAGACTTGATAAATTGGTACTTGAGAGTGTCTCTTTGTTTAATTTTTTCTTTCTTTTGTGATATAGATAGTATATATGTATCAAAACCAAATCTTGTATTCTTTAAACATAAAAACTGAACAGCTTGTAATTGTTTGACAGTTTCATCTAATGTGGTTACAGTTTTACTCTTCACTTTTTTATTATACCTCTATTCTATTTTATAATATGCATGCACAAGCATAGTTGTACGTCGCTCGTGTTAGAAATTAACTTGGCTTTATGAGTGTGTGCGCGCTCACAGATACACCACTTCTTCATAGCTTGTTTTTATCTGTTTATGAAAGTTTTTTATCTCAGAAAAAGAAAACCAATAAAAACAAACACTTGTATCATGGGTGTGAAACAAGTTATGTTATTTTATCATGATATAATTGTGACCAGAAAGAATCTGGTTCCACTTTTTTATGCCAACTCCATTTAGGTGTGCATATGCCTTGATGCCTAGGAAAAACATCCCTTGCTTGCTGGAATACATAAAGTGAGCAGAATATATTTTCCTTAACTACCATCACTTATTGTCCAATATGTATATACTAAACAGGAAAAAGAATTGTCTTCAACTATCTCTCTGCCAAAACTGTATTGCTAAAAAACATGGCCGAAGAACTGAACCAGTCTCTTGAATATACACCAACATGGATTGTTGCGGTTGTTTGCTCCATCATTGTTTTCATCTCTCTGTGCGCTGAGCGTGCCCTTCACTACCTTGGAAAGGTAAACCAACAACACATATTTGATATTTTCACATTTTTGCGACCTTCACGATCCAAATCTATTTTTTAGCATTTTTGATAGTTTTGGATATATTTAACGGTTGATGTAAAACAATGCCACTAATCGAGGGCTAGAACATTGACTCCATTTTGATATTTGAGTTTGTACTTGTTTGGTTTGGTGTTTGCAATTGAATTTGTGTGTTTTGATGCCTCTTAGACACGACTTTTCGAAGCTACATATTCCTCCTTCACGTTGAACATGCGTTAGGTGGGATGTCCACCGTAGTTCCAAACACATGCTTTGTAAAGACGATAATTATTTTCTTTCCTCCCTAGGAGCCAATCCAACTAATTACTTTTGCATGGAGCCAATCCAACTAATTACTTTTGCATGAAAACAAATCTATTGTAAGCTAACGAGAGTGTTTTCTTGTGATTTAATTCAGCTTTTGCAAATTGGAATGATACATTTTAATCAAATTTGCTTGCATAATCTAAAATAGGGTTTAGGGTCATTTCAATTGTGACTTACTAGTTACTCTAAAATTTCTCTGTTAATTATTTTAGTAACACATAGCTATGGCTCTGGCGGTTGAGGTGGAAACGATTTGAAAATGATTAAAAGCACAACTTAATGCACAAAGAAATGAGATTTTTCATTTTTATATAAAACTCTTCAGAGCATAAGAATGTTATTTAACTGTTTATGTATTAAAAGGGTATGACACATAACGGATGAGCTTTATTTAAATCCATTCTGGAGCTTACCCTCAAGCATCTTGTTCTAAGGGAGTTATATAATTTCCTTTTCTTAATGACTTAGTTTGTTCATGATGTGTTTTTTGTTGGGTTGGATTTTACAGTTCTTGAAGAAGAGAAGTCAGACAGCATTATATGAAGCCTTAACAAAATTGGAAGAAGGTAGTTTCTTATGTAAGATTGAACTTAATCAATTGTCTGGTATCAAAGTTCTTTATGATGGGTTGAAGCATCATATTATTCTTCAATGTTGACATTTTGACCTGCAAAGAATTTTATGTGTGAACTTGAATTTGTAATCAATTGATATTGCCCCATTTCCTTGCTACAAATCATTAAATCGATGCTGACACTAGTTGTCTTAACCCTTCGGTTCCAGAGGAAAGGAGCTATGGTAATCTGTAATTCGGCTGGGAGGTAAGTAAAGTCTGGTTAAAGATTGTTCTAACCAGACTTCGAACTTGGGTAAATAAGTTATTAAACAAATTTAGAGACTCAGAATAAATCTTTTGAATAAAGAAAGTAAATATTAGTAATGATTGTATTTTGAAGTGGGAAACACAATCTTTGTACTCAATTCCTATTGAACCTTCAGTGATAATTTTTCTGCATCACTATTTTAACATGATTCATTAGCCTAATGTATGTCTTCCTTTGTGTGTTTTTTTTACCAGAGTTGATGCTTTTAGGTTTCATTTCCCTTCTCTTAACCGTCTTTCAAGGTCTAATAAGCGACATTTGCATCACACCTAAGCATGCAACTCAAATGCTTCCATGCAAGAGGTCTGATGAAGGTTTAGAGCATGAGATACACTATGATACTATAATCAACAAAAGAAGGCTTTTTTCTTCAGATTCCGGTTCGCAGCATTGTAGGCAAGAGGTAATAGTTGATGAATTTTATTATGATTCATTTAAGTTTGCTGATGAAATTACTGACAAAGAATATTGAAATCGTGTAAAATTGGAAGAAAAAAAATTCTCAAGTCCAAGCAGATTGAAACAAATTCATTGCTTTCTATGCAGGGGAAGGTACCACTGTTATCACTGGAAGCATTGCATCATCTTCACATTTTCATCTTTGTATTGGCTGTTGTACATGTAGTATTCTGTGTGGTAACAATGATTCTTGGAGGTGTAAGGGTAATAATGTCAATTGATGAATCTGATAGTATAGTGCTTACTAGTAAAAATATTAGTCTCTTATGAATTGCAGCATAGTTATGTTTATATTTTATGTGAAATAGATCCGTGAGTGGAAAAGCTGGGAAGATCATGCTCAGAGTATGGCAATAAGTTCAAGTGGTAATTTGAAATTTAAATTCCAGATGATCAATATATAAGAAAAGGAGCATTTTGGATTCCTAAGTTCTAGTTTTCCTCATATGCAGGTGAAACTCTTAGAGTAGAGGAAGCTGGGTTCTTCGATAAATATGCTCAAGGGTATTGGAGAAAAGCAGCTGTTGTTGGTTGGCTGGTAAGTTCTTGAATTCTCTATGCAGTTTTCTTCTTAACCTTATTAAGTCTTATACCAACTTTAATCTATAGTATGAATACGAATTATTCCTGCCTGAAATGTATTGAATGAATTGACACATTACCATGGAAGATATAAACTAAAAAATACTGTCATTTTAGTTAGAGTTGTTATTTTGACACAAATGTTGATTACAATTTGTATGGTAAACTCAATTTAAATGTGGTTAATTATGTTCAATAGATGCTTAATGAATATAACAAAGTGTTGCAATAACCGTCCTATAAACACAATTAATCATGATTTTGAACATCATTAATCACATAATCGTAGTAAATAGATATCATGTATAATATAACACTTGAGAATCATGTATATTTGAACATAATTTGGATGGTTAACGAATGTTATGCATATTTGAAGACTTAAAAATCGTGGTTAATGATGTTTAAAATTGTGGTTTATTGCATGGATGGTTAATAAGCTGCGACACCTTATCCCTGGGTTATTAGAAAATATCTTATAATTTTTTTTATATTATATTAGAGTATCTTGAGTTATTTCCTATGATCAATTTATAATCATAGAGATATCTTAGAATATCTCTCATTATTTTTATGATTTGTTCCTGATTTAGGATTGAATCTATGTTTCTCTATAAATAGAGATTAGTATTGAGTTTTTTATAATCAAGAATAAAACTATTATCAATAATATTCAAACCCTTATTATTTTATCTTCTCATTTTCTTTAAAATCACACGATTTCAACATTTTAAAAAATATAATTTTTCTTTATAACTCGCGAACCCAACCAACCCACTCATATTTGGGTTAGTTTGATTCGGGTTTGACGTAAAAATTACGGATTGAAAACTCAACCCAACCCAATAAAATTTGATCGGTTCAGGTATCTGAGTTTGGCAAAAAAAAAAGGTCCAACCCAACCCGCGTACACCCATGTACGTCCCTAATTTTGGAGTATACGTCCCTAATTTTGGAGTATCCGAGCTTCATAGATTAAAAATGAAGTTTTTCCCAACCTCAGATATAAGATGAATTAAGATATCATATATAAGGCATGTTTGCATAATTGGAAAGCTTGATTGGATTCTAACCGAATATACAGAAGACTGAACATAGATGAATTAAGATAAGATGTACTCACCTTCAGTTTGGGTTTGCATTTGCAGAGATCATTCTTCAAACAATTCTATGGATCTGTTACAAAGTACGACTACCTTGCGCTGCGGCATGGATTTATCAAGGTTACAATCATTTCAAATTATATATGGTTAATCTCTCAGCAAATAATTAATTTCATCGAATGTACATGATATAAGATATATTATTTGTATTGTAACATTTTTTCCAGGAACACTGCCCGAACAAGCCCAGTTTTGATTTTCATAGTTATATGATAAGGACACTTGAAATTGACTTCAAAAGAGTTGTAGGCATAAGGTGAGGGTTCAAAGTCTCAAACATGTTTATTTCTGTTTTGTTTAATGCAAGAAACATTGATTTCTAAACCAACCATTCTTAATTGTTTTACCTTACCATAGTTGGTACCTGTGGCTGTTTGTTGTGCTGTTTTTGCTGTTGAATCTTGAAGGTAAACAAAAGGATTCTCTTTAGCAATATTTTATTTAACAATAGCATTTTAAAATCTATGTATTGATATGAGTTTACTATGCAGGCTGGCACACTTATTTCTGGTTAGCCTTTTTACCATTGATAGTAAGTGACCAAATTCTTCTCAAATGAGTATTTTGTTAGCATTACTATTGAAGAGTGGAATATTAGTGAGACTTATGTTCAGCATGGTGATGAAACAGATTCTACTTCTTGTGGGGGCAAAGTTAGAGCATATAATCACTCGTTTAGCCCAAGAGGCGGTAGCAAATGTAGACCGGACTGAACGAGTGAAACCATCCGATGAATACTTTTGGTTTGGCCGCCCCGCCATTGTCCTACACTTACTTCACTTCACTTTGTTTCAAAACGCGTTTGAGATCGCATTTTTCTTCTGGATTTGGGTGAGTATTTTCGCTCTAAACTTCCCTTTCAAATCAAAAATATATTTTGCAATTTTATTTTTCTACTATTACGTGAAGGTGACTTTTAGCGCAATGGTAATGTTGTTGCATTGTGTCACATGTTCAAATTCTAAAAACAACCTTTCCGCTTGTGGGGATAAGGTTGTGTAAATCTATCTTGCCAAGGAAAATGGATCATCTACTATCGTATTTATGGTGCAACCAACTGTAAGCTATTAGATATAAATTTTCTCTCTCTAAATCGAACAGTCTACAACTGGCTATACCATAAAGTTAATTGTAGATGATCCAATCTACCTGTTTAGACCCCATCTGAAGGGAGCCTCGTGTGTAGATTGAATGCATGTAGTCAAAATTGTATGCAGTCTTGTAGTCAGTGTTTTCTACTCGTCCGAACATGATCAAACAATTCAGATTTAAAGCAAATTTATTATTTTTAAAATTCAAGCTATAAATTTGGACCAACCGATCTTTGATCGAATAGTTTGGAAAACACTGATAGACTACATACAATCCTGATCCTTCGTGTATTAAATCTCCATTTATCTCTCTTGGAGAAAACCATTATAGAATTTAATTTTAGTTAACTTAGCAAATCTTTTTGTCTATACTTCTAACATTAAGTTTGTCCCCTATGCAGTGCACATATGGATTTGATTCATGCATTATGGAGAAAATAGCCTACGTCATCCCAAGACTTATAATGGGGTAACATACTCTTTACAATGATAATTAAAAAATGTACTCTTGCTCAATTCTCATCTCATTTCTTAGTTGTAATGTTATGCAGTGTAATTGTTCAAGTGCTTTGCAGTTACAGCACCTTGCCCCTTTACACTATTGTAACTCAGGTCGGAATAATCTATATAGACATGCATTTCTGAATTAGATTCATAAGAAAAAAAATTCTTTAAAAGCATAATATATAGGTTTTGATCAAAACACTAACATTTTTGTTTAATATCCACTCAATTCGAGCAGATGGGTAGCAGTTACAAGAAGTTTGATGATATGGGGGAATCATCTTCTTTGTTCCATAGAATGACCAAAGAATCAAATCAACATCCTCAAATTGGTGAACAATCAATTATCATGATGGAAAATCATGCTATATCATCTACAATTGAGCTTTCACATACTGTCTAATCTCCTTTGGAGAGACCTAATACATTCAATACTTTATTCTTATTCTTTGACAAATATTTTTTTAGCATGAATTCATCATTGTTTATTAGTCCCTTGGCATTATTTATTGGTCCTTTTAAATTTAAATATCATTATAATTAAAGGAACTCTAAATTAACTACCAGTACTAGTTAGACATTTTTTTTTGTTGATAAATTTAACTTTAATAACACATTTTCTTTTTCAAATTCAAATTTTAAAAGTATAGGAGGGAATATTGAAAGTATGGATGAGAATATACTACATCGAATTAGGTTTTGCAAATTATTTTACAAAATATTAGGTTTAATCTAATTTTATATTTCATATGGCTTAACCTTTTCCAAAGTCTAACAAAAACTGAAAATATTTTAAAAGACTATTAATTTTCTTTACAAAAGTCTACGCCATTCAAACAGTTTTTTTGTAAATCGACTAATAAATTAATATATTAATGAATTTAAATCCTATTTTATAATACTGATTTTAAACATACCTAAAATATAGGTGTAATATTTATATCGAACTTTAAAATAAATTAATATATTTTAGATTGAGAAGTATTACCAATAAAATAATTAATATTTATATTTTAAAATTATTTAAGAAAAATAAGATCTCTTTACCTGAATGTATTTTAGATTGATAAGTATTATTCAAATGTCAAAAAAGATATATTATACAACAAAAATTCTAATATTTTAAAATAAATGACCGAGACAGATTAAATTAAATTTACATTTATGCATGATTTTGAAAATAACCATACAAAATATAATGTTATTTTCTGAGTAAATAAAATAAAATACTATTCTTTGTCTCCTTCAAATCCAAATATTTAATTATTTTATATTTACTAAAAAATACGAAATTTGCGAAAAGACACGTCGGTGTATCAACAAGAATAATAACGGAGGAAGAGTCGAGAAGAGAAGAAGAAGAAGAACACCATGGCGGCATCAGCAACTTCTCTTCTCCGCCTTCCTTCTCTTTCTCTCTGGTAACTAACTAACTAACTAACTTTTTATCATTTTCAAAAATGCTTTTTCGCTTATATCCATTATTACATATATTGTTTCTTATTTCATTTTTTTATTTTCCAATATCGTAAATTTTGATATTCACTTAATACTTTTTGCATATGTTAGTTACATGTTCGATTATTTGGTATCGTTAGGATCAGTGTTTATTCAATTTGAATTCAAAAATCCTCTTCTCTTTTTTTATAATCTCGTTTTGTTTTGTTTTCATTGTTAGAAATGCCAACAAGGGTTCACGATTATTCGCTTTCAATTTTGAAAATCATGGTTATCTTATCTATTAACATGTTTATTTTATTTTTCAAATGTCGTTCTTGCTTAGGGCGGTTTTAATTGGAAAAATGTTGTCTATGCTTCTTAGGTTTTATGTGGTGGTTCAAAAGTTTTCGGTATACTAGTTTTTAGAGTAAAATTTTAATTTTAGGTACTGTAGTTGTCACTGAGACGGGAATTTGGAATTTAGGAATGATTCTAGATAAAATAATTGTAGAGGAAGTTGGAGTTTTAGTGAGAAGATAGGTATTTCTGAAAATGTTGGATAAATCCTTCATCGGAAGCATGAGAGATGAAACCGTTGACACAAGAGAGAATATTTAACATACTAGAAACCGTTAGCTAAGCAGTGACAAAACAGAAAGCTTAATGAAAATTAAATGGATTAAATTAAACAAATGTGACTATAAAACGAACATATTAAAGTGAAGATTATATAATTGCCTAATAACCATTACACTTACAGTATGTAATGTATGTAACATATACAAGGGACTTTGTAATAGTACCAGGGAAGTTGAAAATCGGCATAGATGTTTGTGTTCTTACTGAAAGATGTAGAGTGATATAATTTCTTTTGTCAATCAATAGATGTTTGTTTCATGCCTCAGAATTGATGACTTTGGTGTTTGTGTGGTGTGCGTTATGTATGTTTTTCCTTGCGTATAGAACTCACAATTGATGTGTATTTTGTTTTTAATTAGGAATAAAGATTTGATTCCTGAAAGACGCAATACATTCTACAGGAAAAATAATCTTGACATCACAGCTCTCGCAGGGAGTTCTCTGGGTAAGTATGCAGCATGCCCAACATTCTTTTTTATAGATTTTTAAGTTTCAGGCAGTTGCATTAATATGATTTTGATCAAATATTAGATCTTACTGTAAGAGTAATCAAATAGGAGGATTCTTGAAACTTGTATGTTGAAGCTTATTTATTTCTTAACATTTTGTTTATTTTGATGCTAAGACATGAATAGATTTATACACTAACATCTAAATGCAACACTGTTTACATATTACATGTCTTATTCAACTACAACGCCCAAAAAATGTTTCTAGTTTTGTAATCCTCAAATTTTTATTTCAGGAAAATCAGCTACGCGGCTCACGGCTGTTTCATTTCCACCAAATACCGATAACCATGGTCACCTCTCACTAAGTGTTCCCATGTCTCGAAGATGCGGTTTGAGTACCCGTCCGCAAGCATATATATATCATTGGTCTGGCTTTCGAATTCCTGCAAATGCTGAGAAGCCAGAATGGTGGTGGAGGACTTTATCCTGTATACCCTATCTAATAGCATTGCAGATGTCTGCAACTGGGTTTTATCTAGAACCTTTGCTTGAAAAATTCCGATTATTCGAAAATGTGATCTTTTATATCCCAGGAGCTGTAAACCGATTGCCAACATGGTTCCCTATATTATACTGCTATTTGGCTATCGTGGTAGTCGTAAAAAATAAGGACTTCCCCCTTATCTTCAGATTCCATGTAATGATGGGAATGTTACTGGAAATAGCTCTGCAGATAGTATGGGTTGCAAGCAATTTCATGCCACTTATACACTTCAAGGGGACACTTGGGATGTATTACTGGGCTGCTGTCGCATTGGCCTATATTATCATAACCATGCATAGCATCAGGTGTGCTCTTCTTGGTACGTTTTCGAACATCCCTGTTATTAGTCAATCGGCTTTCCTTCATTCTCTATTTAGTTTAGGTGGGTTCCAGCGGCCTTTTTAGGAGAAGTAGTCAAGAGCATATATGTAATTTATATGTGGTTTTGCAGTTAAAGGAAGGATTGTCTTTATTGTTTGTAGACTATATAGTTGACATTTTATTATTATATAAAAAAATAAGGGATATCAAAATTTTGATACGGGTTTTTGTGATTGAGCTGTTGTTTTTCTTGTCTTTTGTCGTGCTAAAATTTTGGAACTGATAGCGTGTGATGTTTAGTGATACACTGATATCGTTAGCCGAAAGACCAACATAAATTAAATACAATGAAGCACAATGAAGATGTACTGTCTTCCAACATAGAGCTGATTCTTTATTGATATTTAGGATGTTGGTTTGATGTGTTGATGTCGTAAATCAGCTTTTGATAAGTCCTTCAAATCTTGTTATGCTATGGAGTTTTTATTTTTAGAATTTGCATTACAAAAACACACATGGAGCTGTTATGGATCTAATTTGAATTAAGCGATGCTGAACTTGGTATCTGATTTTTCCATTGGGCACATTTGTGTCTATCTTTCCACATGACAGTTCTAGACTTGGTATCAGGTTTTTATTACTTTCAATAAAACATGTATTTTAATGACTATGATGTACTTTTATTTTATATATATGCTAGGGCAGGTACATTTGCCATGCACGGGAAACATAATTGCATATGAAATTCATAATTTAAATGAATTACTTTTAATTTTGCAAATGAAGGTACGTAGTTTCTAGTAACAATATTTGGAATCGGTTGTTATGGATTATAAAAAATTATCTTGATATTTTTATTTTACGGAAAGATAATTTGTTGGCAGCTAAATTTGCCTCAACAAATGATGAGGCAATATAAGGACACTCCTCAAACCAAATAGTTTCAGCAGAAATTTCAGTATAGGTAAGTTGTGAGCAGAACTAGTAGTTTGCACAACAACACTAGAGAAAGAAAATGTATTAAGAAGCTTGCAACATTCATAAATAATAAAGGCAAAATACGATCAAGTCTCCTTTGATGCATGTATGGCGACAGCTCAAATCTCTAACAAATTGAAGAGTTGGATGTAGCCTCAAGGCTTCAGCCATATCTAAATTCGGATGAACATCAAAATTCTAATTAAATAGCTTCAAGAACCACACCTTCAGTATCTTATTATTGTTCCAATTCCCAAGCGTTATACATTGGACAAAACATCAACATTGATGTTATATCTACCTGGTACATTTTTAGAAAGACAATTAGAAAATTTAGATACTTCTAAAATATAACGAGAATATTATATTTTTGACTTAATTATCGTATTTTGATTCATTCATGAAGTTAGTTTTTTGACTTGAAATTTTAATTTTCTGGTATATTCTTCAAATTAAAAAATATACGTGTCAAGTTTTTATTAATACGATGTCTTTTTGCCACCTCAATGACTTCATATTAACAAGTTCATGTCAATAAAACTTATAGCATTACTACTTTTGGGTCTGAAAAATAAGCGAATGACTAAAGTATTTGAAGTTTAAATGGAGAATCAATTTTGTAAACAAGTAAAAATAGGAAATCAAAATTATAATCAAGTTTATATTTTTAAAACTATTTTTATAAAAGGTTGACATTTTTTTATAGATTAAATTTTGTTTTAGAACACGTAGTTATTATATTTTGCAAAAAAAAGAAACTTATATCCCTCGTAAACAAAGAAGTCTCACTCCATAGTTGTTTTTTTTTAATCTTTTTTGTTAGTGTATGTGTTGACGACATTATTAAAATATGTTTTCATTAGGTGAAAACTCAAATTTTTGTTTGCGTCACAAGTATCTTTTGTAAACTTTTATCGCTATAATTATATATTAATAAAAAAATTGTTAATGGCTATTTCGTTTCAGCATCTATATCGTAAAATTTACGCCGAAAGTATCAAAATTATGCTCGTTGTTTTTTGCAAAACAGAATAAATTTGTTTCCTTGCACAACTTTTGTTTTGGTCTTCGACTGGAAATGTAAGACTAAAAGCTTAGCCCAAAGGTGCTGGCTACAATGTTTTGGAGCAACAATAGTAAACACATTCTAGATTTATTTTAAAGTACTCTGCAATACCATTATATTATTAAATAATCAAATTAAAAAGTAAATACATGTTTGTTTATATTTATGAGCACTTAATTTGATAATATATCTTTTTCCAATTTATTATATTACCTACAGATTATTATGATTGCTGAATTGGTTTCTCGAAATGCGTTGGGGGATTTGCATAGGCTTACAGAATAAAAGAGAAACTGCTTATGCTTTTTCTATGATCTATCCCACATACTGATTCAGGTAATTACAAAAATGGGAGAGAGGAAGTAGTCCTAAACCAAATGTTAGATACATAAATATGAACACTGATATCGTGATAAATTGTGTAAGTGTAATGTAAAACCTTTCAATGGGATGCCTTTTTCATCTCAAGACTAGCATTCCCGGAAACAGAGGCAGCTTCTTCATTGACATCTGATATTTTGAGTTTATTAAGAGTCCTTTTTGCATAAACAGTGAAGCCAATAATGGTAACAACAGCAATGATGAAAGAAATAATGTTGTACACTATTTCCACTGTCGTCAAGTGATGCTTCCCATATTGTGCATCAGCTAAAGTCTTTATTAATCTACCACTGCACAATATTGACAACCACTAATAAAGATTAATATAAGGTGTCAACTCAAAAGTAAGAATTTGACTTCATAAATCTCAAGAGAGGAAGTTCAAATTTCCTCAAAAACAATTGTAAACTGACCATTAATTTCACTTTAATTGTAGTAATAACATTAATAAAGATTGACAGTTATAAGGTGGTTTAGACGTATTTGGTGAAAGACTTAGGAATTGGGAGGTACTAGTAAAAGGTGTTAGGTTCGATCCCCACCTCTAACATTCTAACAACTAACTTTGCAGTTCCAAAAAGAAAAAAGGATTAAAGATTAATAAATAACACAAGTTTAACTTTTAGGTTCAGTTATATTTGCATCAATGAAGTCATATTTGGCTCATATATATATATATATATATATATATATGTTGTGGTCAAAAAAAATTTAAGAATTTGATTTCGACTACTTGCCTCTCCAACCATAGAACGGTACAAGCAACATGTGCTGTTTACCACATAATAATAGTAATAATAATAATAACAATTTTTATTTCTTTCCAGTAAGTAATTGTGTTTAATTTCATTTGACTTTTGCTTGCCTAAAAGGGTGATACAGGAGAAGGGACGGATCAATTTATGTTAAAAGTATTGTCAAATAAGTGTAACGTCCAATCAAAATAAAATTAACTCTTGCTTTACACACAGGCACACCTTTGTCTCATTTTAAAAGAAAACATTAAATATTTCGAAAAAATGTGTACATTGATTTACATGAGAAAAATCATCTAGCTCTGCACCCTGCAACCATCTAAGTCTAACCATACCATAAACAGAAAATAATAAAAAAAGAACAAACCTGTAGATGTAGATGAAAGCTTCTGGCACCAT